>NW_023425348.1:84246380-84369832 GCF_014108415.1 Molossus molossus | reverse complement strand
AGTAACAACAGTCACAATATCACATGAAACTAGCATGGAAAATATTTGCAATTATTCATATATTCTTCCTCTATGCATTTAATTCACCACTCATGTCTTGTAATAACTGCTATTTATCATATACATCAAAAATGTTTTAACTCCAAAATATTCCCATTTTATATATTGAAGTTTCCCCTGGTAGGATGCTTAAATAAAATTTCAGAACTGTAGTTTAATTATATCTGCAAAAAGATCCACTTTTATTTTTCTTAACTCCCTAATGAATAAGTGTGAGTTTATGCAAGAGTGTGCTATCATGTAAACTGCTATCTGAATAGAATGCACAGTATTAGCACTCCTATGCCATCCTGTTCTTAAAAGTTCCCAACCCTTCTTTTCCTGTCTCTCCCATGCGTCTGACCCATGCACACAGAGCCACTTACACAAAGATTCAGCTGCAGCAAAGCATTTAATCAGTGCACAATTCCACAAAGGAGATAAATGGACATTCAGGGGAGGAATAGGACACAAATTATTTACAATAGATACAGATTTCCTGCTCATTGAAATCTCCTGTCATCTGACAATGAAATCAATGGGATTTAATATTAAAGCTAAGAAAGCTCCAATTGTAAAATGCATAAGTCAATGTGAGGTATGTATAGTATGGTGACTAAAGTTAATATGACAATAAGGCATATTTGAAAGTGTCAGTGATAACAGATCTTAAAACTCCTCATCACAAGGAAAAATTTTTAGTAAGTATACATAATGATGGCTGATGGCTAGACTTACTGTAGTAATTTCACAGTGTATACAAATATTGATTTATTATATTTTAGAGCTGAAACTAAATAATGTGATATGTTGTTTACACCTCAGTTATAACAAATGTTAATAAGATAAGTTAAGGATGATTGATAAGAAGGTAGACAGGGTATTGGGTTAATAGAACTCTGGAGAAAAAAATGAGATCAGGGCTTGGTAAAAGAGACAGCTATTCTTACAGTTTTGGGAGGAAAATACTTCAAGACCATTCCCTTGCCCTTGCCTCTAAAGAGGCACCTGATTAAAGGGTTGATGTTGAAGTCATCTGAGATGTGGCATTATACCTGTCACTAGCTGGTAACCCTGCTCAGCCATCCAGTGCCCTCAGTGGTCCACATAGGTGACATTGACCAGATGGAGGTTCATGAAGGCATCAGTGCTCTCTGTGCACCATAGGGCCGTGCTCTCAACCCATATCAGTTACCTTGCCCTGGAGGCCTGAAGCAGACTGATCAGGCTGTTCTCAGAGGTGGTTCATTCTTTCACTGAGTAGCCACATATTTTATTCTGCACAACCGGCTGTTGTTGGCTATATTCCTTCCACGTTTTTTGTATTGGACATTTAATAAAATCATATATGGAACCAAGATGCTTTACCAGCACATATTAATATTATATTCTTTCCATTAAATGTGGAACGGTATTCCTAGGTGGGAACGGTATTCAACGCAGCACACGTTCAGGTGGGAATGGTATTAGAACGTAGCACACACCCAGGTAGGAACGGTATTCAAAGCAGCACACCCCCAGGTGGGAACGGTATTCGAACTCAGCACACACCCAGGTAGGAACGGTATTCAACGCAGCACAGTTTCAGGTGGGAACGGTGTTCAACGCAGCACACACCCAGGTGGGAACGGTATTCAACGCAGCAAACACCCAGGTGGGAACGGTACTCAACGCAACACAACCCCAGGAGGGAACGGTATTCAACGCAGCACAGGTTAAGGTTGGGAACGGTGTTCAACGCCAGCAACACACCCCAGGTGGGAACGGTATTCAAAGCAGCCACAGTGTTCATGTGGGAACGGTATTCAACGCAGCACTCACCAACCAGGGGGGAACGGTATTCAACGCAGCACAGTTTCAGGTGGGAAAGGTATTCAACCGCAGCACACACCGATGTGGGAACGGTATTGCAAACCAGCACACCCCCTGGTGGGAACGGTATTCAACGCAGCAGCAGTTCAGGGGGGAACGGTAGTCAACGCAGCACACACCCAAGTGGGTACGGTATTCGAACGCAGAACACACACAGGTGGGAACGGTATTCAACACAGCACACACCCAGGTGGGAATGGTATTCAAAGCAGGACACACCCAGGTGGGAACGGTATTCAACGCAGCACACTTTCAGGTGGGAACGGTATTCAACGCAGCACACACTTAAGTGGGAACGGTATTTGAACTCAGCACACACCCAGGTGGGGACGGTATTCGAACGCAGCACACACCCAGGTGGGAACGGTATTCAACATAGCACACTTTCAGGTGGGAACGATACTCAACGCAGCACACACCAAGGTGGGCACGGTATTCAACGCAGCACAGTTTCAGGTGGGAACGGTATTCAACGCAGCACACACACAAGTGGGTACGGTATTCAAAGCAGGACACACCCAGGTGGGAACGGTATTCAAAGCAGCACAGTTTCATGTGGGAACGGTATTCAACGCAGCACTCACCCAGGTGGGAACGGTATTCAACGCAGCACAGTTTCAGGTGGGAACGGTATTCAACGCAGCACACACCGAGGTGGGAACGGTATTCAACGCACACACCCCCTGGTGGGAACGGTATTCAACGCAGCACAGTTTCAGGTGGGAACGATATTTAACGCAGCACACAGCCAAGTGGGAACGGTATTCGAACGCAGCACACACCCAGGTGGGAACGGTATTCGAAAGCAGCACACACCCAGGTGGGAACGGTATTCAACGCAGCACACTTTCAGGTGGGAACGGTATTCGAACGCAGCACAACCCCAGGTGGGAACGGTATTCAACGCAGCACAGTTTCAGGTGGGAACGGTGTTCAACGCAGCACACACCCAGGTGGGAACGGTATTTAACGCAGCACACTTTCAGGTGGGAACGGTATTCCACGCAGCACAGTTTCAGTGAGAACGGTATTCAACGCAGCACAAACTCAGGTGGGAACGGTATTCGAACGCAGCACACCCTCAGGTGGGAACGGTATTCAAAGCAGCACACACCCAAGTGGGTACGGTATTCGAACACAGAACACACACAGGTGGGAACGGTATTCAACGCAGGACACACCCAGGTGAAAACGGTATTCAACGCAGCACACATTCAGGTGGGAACGGTATTCAACGCAGGCACACACCGACCGCGTAGTGCGTACGGTATTCGAACACAGAACACACACAGGTGGGAACGGTATTCAACGCAGCACACACTCATGTGGGAACGGTATTCAACGCAGCACAGTTTCAGGTGGAAACGGTGTTCAACGTAGCACACACCCAGGTGGGAACGGTATTCGAACGCAGCACACACCCACGTGGGAACGGTATTCGAACGCAGCACACACCCAGGTGGGAACGGTATTCAATTTAGCACACTTTCAGGTGGGAACGGAATTCCACGCAGCACACATTCAGGTGGGAACGGTATTCGATCACAGCACACACCCAGGTGGGAACGGAATTCCACGAAGCACACTTTCAGTTGCGAACGGTATTCCACCCAGCACACTTTCATGTGGGAACGGTATTCCACGCAGCACACATTCAGGTGGGAACGGTATTCGATCGCAGCACACACCCAGGTGGGAACGGTATTCAAGGCAACACACACCCAGGTGGGACGGTATTCAAAGCAGGACACACCTAGGTGGGAACGGTATTCAACGCAGCAGTTTCAAGTGGGAACGGTATTCAATGCATCACACCCCCAGGTGGGAACGGTATTCAACGCAACACACCCCCAGGTGGGAACGGTATTCAATGCAGCACAATTTCAGGTGGGAACAGTATTCAACGCAGCACACACCCAGGTGGGATCGGTATTCAACGCGGCACACTTTCAGGTGGGAACGGTATTAGACGCAGCACACACCCAGGTGGGAACGGTATTCGAACGCAGCACACCCTCAGGTGGGAACGGTATTCAACGCAGGACACACCCAGGTGAAAACGGTATTCAACGCAGCGCTATTTAAGGTGGGAATGGTATTCAACGCAGCACACACCGAAGTGCGTCGGTATTCGAACACAGAACACACACAGGTGGGAACGGTATTCAACGCAGCACACACTCATGTGGGAACGGTATTCAATGCAGCACCGTTTCAGGTGGAAACGGTGTTCAACGCAGCACACACCCAGGTGGGAACGGTATTCAACTTAGCACAATTTCAGGTGGGAACGGTATTCCACGCAGCACAGTATCAGGAGGGAACGGTATTCAACGCAGCACACACCTGGGTGGGAACGGTATTGATAGCAGCACAGTTTCAGGTGGGAACGGTAACGCAGCACACACCCCGGTGGGAATGGTATTCAACACAGCACACCCCCAGGTGGGAACGGTATTCAACGCAGCACAGTTTCAGGGTGGAACGGTATTCAATGCAGCACACACCGAAGTGGGAACGGTATTCAACGCAGCACAGTTTCAGGTAAGAACAGTATTCAACGCAGCACAGTATCAGGAGGGAACGGTATTCAACGCAGCACACACCTGGGTGGGAACGGTATTGATAGCAGCACAGTTTCAGGTGGGAACGGTAACGCAGCACACACCCCGGTGGGAATGGTATTCAACACAGCACACCCCCAGGTGGGGACGGTATTCAACGCAGCACAGTTTCAGGGGGGAACGGTATTCAACGGTATTCAACGCAGCACAGTTTCATGTGGAACGGTATTCAAAGCAGCACACACCCAGGCGGGAACGGTATTCAATGCAGCACACTTTCAGGTGGGAACGGTATTGGAACGCATCACACACCCAGGTGGGAACGGTATTCAATGCAGCACACCCGCAGGTGGGAACGGTATTCAACGCAGAACAGTTTCAGGTGGGAACGGTATTCAACGCAGCACACACCCAAGTGAGAACGGTATTCGAACGCAGCACACCCTCAGGTGGGAACGGTATTCAACGCAGCACACACCCAAGTGGGTACGGTATTCGAACACAGAACACACACAGGTGGGAACGGTATTCCACGCAGCACACTTTCAGGTGGGAACGGTATTCCACGCAGCACACTTTCAGGTGGGAACGGTATTCAATGCAGCACACACCGAAGTGGGAACGGTATTCAACGCAGCCCAGTTTCAGGTAAGAACAGTATTCACGCAACCGAAAGTATTCAACGCAGACACAGATCAGGAAGGGAACTGTATTTCAATCGCAGCACACCACCTGGGGGGAACGGTCTGGAATCAGCAGCACAGTTTCAGGTGGGAAACGGTAACGCCAAAGCCACACCCCGGTGGGAATGGTATTCAACACAGCACACCCCCAGGTGGGAACGGTATTCAACGCAGCACAGTTTCAGGGGGGAACGGTATTCAACGGTATTCAACGCAGCACAGTTTCATGTGGAACGGTATTCAAAGCAGCACACACCCAGGAGGGAACGGTATTCAATGCAGCACACTTTCAGGTGGGAACGGTATTGGAACGCATCACACACCCAAGTGGGAACGGTATTCAATGCAGCACACCCGCAGGTGGGAACGGTATTCAACGCAGAACAGTTTCAGGTGGGAACGGTATTCAACGCAGCACACACCCAAGTGAGAACGGTATTCGAACGCAGCACACCCTCAGGTGGGAACGGTATTCAACGCAGCACACACCCAAGTGGGTACGGTATTCGAACACAGAACACACACAGGTGGGAACGGTATTCAACGCAGGACACACCCAGGTGAAAACGGTATTCAACGCAGCACTATTTTAGGTGGGAACGGTATTCAACGCAGCAAACACCGAAGTGCGTACGGTATTCGAACACAGAACACACACAGGTGGGAACGGTATTCAACGCAGGACACACCCAGGTGGGAACGGTATTCAACGCAGCACAGATTCAGTGGGAAGGGTATTCAACGCAGCACACACCCAGGTGGGAACGGTATTCAAGGCAGCACAGTTTCAAGTGGAAACGGTGTTCAACGCAGCACACACCCAGGTGGGAACGGTATTCGATGGGAACGGTATTCGAATGCAGCACACACCCAGGTGGGAACGGTATTCAACTTAGCACACTTTCAGGTGGGAACGGTATTCCACGCAGCACACTTTCAGGTGGGAACGGTATTCAATGCAGCACACTTTCAGGTGGGAACGGTATTCCACGCAGCACACATTCAGGTGGGAACGGTATTCGATTGCAGCACACACCCAGTTGGGAACGGTATTCCACGCAGCACACTTTCAGGTGCGAACTGTATTCCACGCAGCACACTTTCAGGTGGGAACGGTATTCAACGCAGCACACTTTCAGGGGCGAACAGTATTCCACGCAGCACACTTTCAGGTGGGAACGGTATTCAACACAGCACACTTTCAGGTGAGAACGGTATTCAACGCAGCACACATTCATCTGGGAACGGTATTCGAACGCAGCACACTCCCAGGTGGGAACGGTATTCGAACGCAGCACACCCCCAGGTGGGAACGGTATTCAACGCAGCACACATTCATCTGGGAACGGTATTCGAACGCAACACACCTCCAGGTAGGAACGGTATTCAACGCAGCAGTTTCAGTGGGAAGGGTATTCAACACAGCACACACCCACGTGGAAACGGTCTTCGAACGCAGCACACACCCAGGTGGGAACGGTATTCAACTTAGCACACTTTCAGGTGGGAACGGTATTCCACGCAGCACACTTTCAGGTGGGAACGGTATTCGATCGCAGCACACTTTCAGGTGCGATCGGTATTCCACGCAGCACACTTTCAGGTGGGAACGGTATTCCACGCAGCACACTTTCAGGTGCGAACGGTATTCCACGCAGCACACTTTCAGGTGGGAACGGTATTCAACGCAGCACACTTTCAGGGGCGAACGGTATTCCACGCAGCACACTTTCAGGTGGGAACGGTATTCAACGCAGCACACACCCAGGTGGGAACGGTATTCAACGCAGCACAGTTTCAGGTCGGAACAGTATTCAACGCAGCACAGTTTCAGGTGGGAACGGTATTCAACGCAGCACACACCCAAGTCGGTACGGTATTCAAACACAGAACACACACAGGTGGGAACGGTATTCAAGGCAGCACACACCCTGTTGGGACGGTATTCAAAGCAGGACACACCCAGGTGGGAACGGTATTCAACGCACACACACACTGGTGGAACGTCCTTCAGCAGCATACACCCAGTTTGAACGGTATTTAACGAAGCATACTTCAGTGAAACGTAATCAACGCAGCACACACCCAGTGGGAACCGTAGTCAACGCACACACCCCCAGGTGGGAACGGGATCAACGCAGAACACACCAGGTGGAAGTATTCAACACAGCACACACACAGGTGAGAACGGTAGTCAATGCAGCACACCCCAGTCGGACGTATTCAACACGCACCACCCAGGTGGAACGTATTCCACGCAGCACCCCAGGTGGGAACGTAGCAAAGCACAAACACCAGGTGGGAACGGGATTCAACGCAACACAGTTCAGGTGGACCGGATTAAACGCAGCACACACCCACTGGGAACAGTATTCAACACAGCACAATTTCAAGGTGAACTGAGTCCAAGCGCACACACCAGGTGGGAACAGTATTCAACGCGCACACACCAGGTGGGAACGTATCAACGCACACACACCCATGTGGGAACGGTATTCAACGCAGCACACCAAGGGGGAACGGATTCCAACACACACACACCAGTGGAACGTATGCAACGCACCACACCCCCAGTGGGAACGGTTTTCAACGCAGCAACACCCGGTGGAAAGGATTCAACGCACACACCCCCAGGGGAAACGGTATTCAACGCAGCACAGTTTCCAGCAGGGACGGTATTAAACGCAACACACACAGGTGGGAACGGTATCAACGCAGCACACTTTCAGGTGGAAACGGTATAAACGCAGCACACCACCAGGTGGAACGGTATTCACACACACACTTCAGGTGGGAACGGTATCAACGCAGCAACATTCAGTGGAACGGTAGTCAACACAGCACAGTTCAGTGGGACGGTATTCAACACAGCACACCCCCAGCTGGGAAGGGATTCAACACAGACACACACATGGGAACGGATTCAAACGCAACCACCCAATGGGGGATTCAACCACAAACACCCACAGTGGGAACGATATTCACGCAGCACACTTTCAGGTGGGAACGGAATTCCACGCACACCACCCCCTGGTGGGAACGGTATTCAACGCAGCACACTTTCAGGTGGAACGGTTATTCAACACAGCACACTTTCAGGTGGGAACGGTATTCAACGCAGCACACATTCATCTGGGAACGGTATTCGAACGCAGCACAGTTTCAGGAGGGAACGGTATTCAACGCAGCACACATTCATCTGGGAACGGTATTCAACGCAGCACAGTTTCAGTGGGAACGGTATTCAACGCAGCACACCACTCAGGTGGGAACGGTATTTCAACGCACACACACCCTGGTGGGAACGGTATTCAACGCAGCACAGTTTTCAGGATGGGAACGGTATTCAACGCAGCACACACCCAAGTGGGTATGGTATTCGAACACAGAACACACACAGGTGGGAACGGTGTTCAACGCAGCACACTTTCAGGTGGGAACGGAATTCAACGCACACACCCCCTGGTGGGAACGGTATTCAACGCAGCACAGTTTCCGGTGGGAACGGTATTTAACGCAGCACACACCCAAGTGGGTACGGTTTCGAACACAGAACACACCCAGGTGGGAACGGTATTCAGGGCAGCACACCCCCAGGTGGGAACGGTATTCAACGCAGCACAGTTTCAGGTGGGAACGGTGTTCAACCCAGAACACACCTAGGTGGGAACGGTATTCAACGCAACACACCCCCAGGTGGGAACGGTATTCAATGCAGCACAGTTTCAGGTGGAACGGTATTCAACGCAGCACACACCCAGGTGGGATCGGTATTCAACGCAGCACACTTTCAGTTGAGAACGGTAATTAGACGCAGCACACACCCAGGTGGGAACGGTATTCGAACGCAGCACACCCTCAGGTGGGAACGGTATTCAAAGCAGCACACACCCAAGTGGGTACGGTATTCGAACACAGAACACACACAGGTGGGAACGGTATTCAACGCAGGACACACCCAGGTGAAAACGGTATCAACGCAGCCACTATTTAAGGTGGGGAACGGTATTCAACGCAGCACACACCGAAGTGCGTACGGTATTTCGAACCAGAACACACAAGGTGGAACGGTTATTCAACGCATGACACGCAGCACACCTCATTGTGGGAACGGTATTCAACGCTAGCACAGTTTCAGGTTGGAAACGGTGTTCAACGCAGCACCACACCCAGGTGGGAACGGTTTTCGAACGCAGCACACACCCACGTGGGAACGGTATTCGAACGCAGCACACACCCAGGTGGGAACGGTATTCAAATTAGCACACTTTCAGGTGGGAACGGAATTCCACGCAGCACAATTCAGGTGGGAACGGTATTCGATGGCAGCACACACCCAGGTGGGAACGGTATTCCACGCAGCACACATTCAGGTGGGAACGGTATTGATCGATCGCAGCACACACCCAGGTGGTGAACGGTATTCAAGGCAACACACACCCAGGTGGGACGGTATTCAAGCGGACACACCTAGGTGGGAACGGTATTCAACGCAGCAGTTTCAGGTGGGAACGGTATTCAATGCAGCACACCCCCAGGAGGAAACGGTATTCAATGCAGCACACCCGCAGGTGGGAACGGTATTCAACGCAGAACAGTTTCAGGTGGGAACGGTATTCAACGCAGCACACACCCAAGTGAGAACGGTATTCGAAACGCAACACACCCTCAGGTGGGAACAGTATTCAAACGCAACAACCCAAGTGGACAGTATCACACAGAACACACCCACGTGGGAACGGTATCCAACACAGAAACACACAGGTAAAACGGATTCAACGCAGCCCAACCAGGTGAAAACGGTATTCAACGCAGAACACACCGAGGGCGGAACGTATGCAAAGCAGCACACACCAGTGCGAACGTATTCAACGCAAACACAACCCAGTGGGACCAACCCAACCAACACACCCCCAGGTGGGAACGGTATTCACGCAGCACACTTCAGGTGGGAACGGTTTCAACGCGCACACCCAGGTGGGAACGGTATTCAATGAGCACACACCAGGTGGGAACGGTATCAAAGCAAGCACACTGTTCAGGGGGAAGTAATGTACACGCAGCCACTTCAAGGGGGAAACAGTATGCAACGATCACACTCAGGTGGGACGGATACCACGCAGCACCATTCAGGGGAACGTATCGATTGCAGCACACACCCAGGGGAACGGTATTCCACCAGCACACTTTTCAGGTGGCTGAACGGTATTCCACGCAGCACCACTTTCCAGGGCGAATCAGTATTCACAGCAGCCACGTTTCAGGGGCGACGTATTCCAGCCAGCACACTTCAGGTGGAACGGTAATTTCAACGCAGTAACCACCGAACTTTGAACAGTATTCGAACGCAGCACCCACCCAGGTGGGAACGGTATTCGAACGCAAGCACCCCCCCAGTGGGAACGGTATTTAACGCAGTACACACCCAAGTGGGTACGGTATTCGAACACAGAACCACACCCAGGTGGGAACGGTATTCGAAGGCTGCCACCACCCCCAGGTTGGGAACGGTTGTTTCAACCCACGGCACCACACCCAGGTGGGAACGGTATTCAATCGCAACACACCCCAGGTGGAACGGTATTCAATGCAGCACAGTTTCAGGTGGAACGGTATTCAACGCAGCACACACCCAGGTGGGATCGGTATTCAACGCAGCACACTTTCAGTTGAGAACGGTAATTAGACGCAGCACACACCCAGGTGGGAACGGTATATTCGAACGCAGCACACCTCAGGTGGGAACGGTATTCAAAGCAGCACACACCCAAGTGGGTACGGTATTCGAACACAGAACACACACAGGTGGGAACGGTATTCAACGCAGGACACACCCAGGTGAAAACGGTATTCAACGCAGCACTATTTAAGGTGGGAACGGTATTCAACGCAGCACACACCGAAGTGCGTACGGTATTCGAACACAGAACACACACAGGTTGGAACGGTATTCAACGCAGCACACACTCATGTGGGAACGGTATTCAACGCAGCACAGTTTCAGGTGGAAACGGTGTTCAACGCAGCACACACCCAGGTGGGAACGGTATTCGAACGCAGCACACACCCACGTGGGAACGGTATTCGAACGCAGCACACACCCAGGTGGGAACGGTATTCAAATTAGCACACTTTCAGGTGGGAACGGAATTCCACGCAGCACACATTCAGGTGGGAACGGTATTCGATGGCAGCACACACCCAGGTGGGAACGGTATTCCACGCAGCACACATTCAGGTGGGAACGGTATTCGATCGCAGCACACACCCAGGTGGGAACGGTATTCAAGGCAACACACACCCAGGTGGGACGGTATTCAAAGCAGGACACACCTAGGTGGGAACGGTATTCAACGCAGCAGTTTCAGGTGGGAACGGTATTCAATGCAGCACACCCCCAGGTGGAAACGGTATTCAATGCAGCACACCCGCAGGTGGGAACGGTATTCAACGCAGAACAGTTTCAGGTGGGAACGGTATTCAACGCAGCACACACCCAAGTGAGAACGGTATTCGAACGCAACACACCCTCAGGTGGGAACAGTATTCAACGCAGCACACACCCAAGTGGGTATGGTATTCGAACACAGAACACACACAGGTGGGAACGGTATTCAACGCAGGACACACCCAGGTGAAAACGGTATTCAACGCAGCACTATTTTAGGTGGGAACGGTATTCAACGCAGCACACACCGAAGTGCGTATGGTATTCGAACGCAGCACACACCCAGGTGGGAACGGTATTCAACTTAACACACTTTCAGGTGGGAACGGTATTCCACGCAGCACACTTTCAGGTGGGAACGGTATTCAACGCATCACACTTTCAGGTGGGAACGGTATTCGATTGCAGCACACACCCAGGTGGGAACGGTATTCAACTTAGCACACTTTCAGGTGGGAACGGTATTCCACGCAGCACACTTTCAGGTGGGAACGGTATTCAACGCATCACACTTTCAGGTGGGAACGGTATTCCACGCAGCACACATTCAGGTGGGAACGGTATTCGATTGCAGCACACACCCAGGTGGGAACGGTATTCCACGCAGCACACTTTCAGGTGCGAACGGTATTCCACGCAGCACACTTTCAGGTGGGAACGGTATTCAACGCAGCACACTTTCAGGGGCGAACAGTATTCCACGCAGCACACTTTCAGGTGGGAACGGTATTCAACGCAGTACACACCGAACTTGGAACAGTATTCGAACGCAGCACACACCCAGGTGGGAACGGTATTCGAACGCAGCACACCCCCAGGTGGGAACGGTATTTAACGCAGTACACACCCAAGTGGGTACGGTATTCGAACACAGAACACACCCAGGTGGGAACGGTATTCAAGGCTGCACACCCCCAGGTGGGAACGGTGTTCAACCCAGCACACACCCAGGTGGGAACGGTATTCAACGCAACACACCCCCAGGTGGGAACGGTATTCAATGCAGCACAGTTTCAGGTGGAACGGTATTCAACGCAGCACACACCCAGGTGGGATCGGTATTCAACGCAGCACACTTTCAGGTGAGAACGGTAATTAGACGCAGCACACACCCAGGTGGGAACGGTATTCGAACGCAGCACACCCTCAGGTGGGAACGGTATTCAAAGCAGCACACACCCAAGTGGGTACGGTATTCGAACACAGAACACACACAGGTGGGAACGGTATTCAACGCAGGACACACCCAGGTGAAAACGGTATTCAACGCAGCACTATTTAAGGTGGGAACGGTATTCAACGCAGCACACACCGAAGTGCGTACGGTATTCGAACACAGAACACACACAGGTGGGAACGGTATTCAACGCAGCACACACTCAAGTGGGAACGGTATTCAACGCAGCACAGTTTCAGGTGGAAACGGTGTTCAACGCAGCACACACCCAGGTGGGAACGGTATTCGAACGCAGCACACACCCACGTGGGAACGGTATTCGAACGCAGCACACACCCAGGTGGGAACGGTATTCAAATTAGCACACTTTCATGTGGGAACGGAATTCCACGCAGCACACATTCAGGTGGGAACGGTATTCGATCGCAGCACACACCCAGGTGGGAACGGTATTCCACGCAGCACACATTCAGGTGGGAACGGTATTCGATCGCAGCACACACCCAGGTGGGAACGGTATTCAAGGCAACACACACCCAGGTGGGACGGTATTCAAAGCAGGACACACCTAGGTGGGAACGGTATTCAACGCAGCAGTTTCAGGTGGGAACGGTATTCAATGCAGCACACCCCCAGGTGGAAACGGTATTCAACGCAGCACAGTTTCAGGTGGGAACGGTATTCAACGCAGAACAGTTTCAGGTGGGAACGGTATTCAACGCAGCACACACCCAAGTGAGAACGGTATTCGAACGCAACACACCCTCAGGTGGGAACATTATTCAACGCAGCACACACCCAAGTGGGTATGGTATTCGAACACAGAACACACACAGGTGGGAACGGTATTCAACGCAGGACACACCCAGGTGAAAACGGTATTCAACGCAGCACTATTTTAGGTGGGAACGGTATTCAACGCAGCACACACCGAAGTGCGTATGGTATTCGAACGCAGCACACACCCAGGTGGGAACGGTATTCAACTTAACACACTTTCAGGTGGGAACGGTATTCCACGCAGCACACTTTCAGGTGGGAACGGTATTCAACGCATCACACTTTCAGGTGGGAACGGTATTCCACGCAGCACACATTCAGGTGGGAACGGTATTCGATTGCAGCACACACCCAGGTGGGAACGGTATTCAACTTAGCACACTTTCAGGTGGGAACGGTATTCCACGCAGCACACTTTCAGGTGGGAACGGTATTCAACGCATCACACTTTCAGGTGGGAACGGTATTCCACGCAGCACACTTTCAGGTGCGAACGGTATTCCATGCAGCACACTTTCAGGTGGGAACGGTATTCAACGCAGCACACTTTCAGGGGCGAACAGTATTCCACGCAGCACACTTTCAGGTGGGAACGGTATTCAACGCAGTACACACCGAAGTTGGAACGGTATTCGAACGCAGCACACACCCAGGTGGGAACGGTATTCAACGCAGCACAGTTTCAGGTCGGAACAGTATTCAACGCAGCACAGTTTCAGGTGGGAACGGTATTCAACGCAGCACACTTTGAGGTGGGGACGGTATTCATCGCAGCACACACCCAAGTCGGTACGGTATTCAAACACAGAACACACACAGGTGGGAACGGTATTCAAGGCAGCACTCACCCTGTTGGGACGGTATTCAAAGCAGGACACACCCAGGTGCGAACGGTATTCAACGCACACACCCCCTGGTGGGAACGGTATTCAACGCAGCATACACCCAGGTTGGAAGGGTATTTAACGAAGCACACTTTCAGGTGGGAACGGTATTCAACGCAGCACACACCCAGGTGGGAACGGTATTCAACGCACACACCCCCTGGTGGGAACGGTATTCAACGCAGCACAGTTTCAGGTGGGAACGGTATTCAACACAGCACACACCCAGGTGGGAACGGTATTCAACGCACACACCCCCTGGTGGGAACGGTATTCAACGCAGCACAGTTTCAGGTGGTAACGGTATTCAACGCAACACAGTTTCAGGTGCGAACTGTATTCGAATGCAGCACACACCCAAGTTGGAACGGTATTCGAACGCAGCACACACCAAGGTTGGAACGGTATTCGAACGCAGCACACCCCCAGGTGAAAACGGTATTCAAGGCAGCACACACCCAGGTGGGACGGTATTCAAAGCAGGACACACCCAGGTGGGAACAGTATTCAACGCACACACCCCCTGGTGGGAACGGTATTCAACGCAGCACAGTTTCAGGTGGGAACGGTATTCAACGCAACACACCCCCAGGTGGGAACGGTATTCAACGCAGCACAGTTTCAGGTGGACACGGTATTAAACGCAGCACACAACCAGGTGGGATCGGTATTCAACTTAGCACACTTTCAGGTGGGAACTGTATTCAACGCAGTACACTTTCAGGTGGGAACGGTATTCAACACAGCACACTTTCAGGTGGGAACGGTATTCAACGCAGCACACATTCATCTGGGAACGGTATTCGAACGCAGCACACACCCAGGTGGGAACGGTATTCAACGCACACACACCCTGGTGGGAACGGTATTCAACGCAGCACAGTTTCAGGAGGGAATGGTATTCAACGCAGCACACATTCATCTGGGAACGGTATTCAACGCAGCACAGTTACAGTGGGAACGGTATTCAACGCAGCACACACTCAGGTGGGAACGGTATTCAACGCACACACACCCTGGTGGGAACGGTATTCAACGCAGCACACACCCAAGTGGGTATGGTATTCGAACACAGAACACACACAGGTGGGAACGGTGTTCAACGCAGCACACTTTCAGGTGGGAACTGAATTCAACGCACACACACCCTGGTGGGAACGGTATTCAACGCAGCACACTTTCAGGTGGGAACGGTATTCAACACAGCACACTTTCAGGTGGGAACGGTATTCAACGCAGCACACATTCATCTGGGAACGGTATTCGAACGCAGCACAGTTTCAGGAGGGAACGGTATTCAACGCAGCACACATTCATCTGGGAACGGTATTCAACGCAGCACAGTTTCAGTGGGAACGGTATTCAACGCAGCACACACTCAGGTGGGAACGGTATTCAACGCACACACACCCTGGTGGGAACGGTATTCAACACAGCACACACCCAGGTGGGAACGGTATTCAACGCACACACCCCCTGGTGGGAACGGTATTCAACGCAGCACAGTTTCAGGTGGGAACGGTATTCAACGCAACACAGTTTCAGGTGCGAACTGTATTCGAATGCAGCACACACCCAAGTTGGAACGGTATTCGAATGCAGCACACACCAAGGTTGGAACGGTATTCGAACGCAGCACACCCCCAGGTGAAAACGGTATTCAAGGCAGCACACACCCAGGTGGGACGGTATTCAAAGCAGGACACACCCAGGTGGGAACGGTATTCGAACGCAGCACACACCCAGATGGGAACGGTATTCATCACAGCACACACCCAGGTGGGAACAGTATTCAACGCACACACCCCCTGGTGGGAACGGTATTCAACGCAGCACACTTTCAGGTGGGAACGGTATTCAACACAGCACAGTTTCAGGTGGACACGGTATTAAACGCAGCACACAACCAGGTGGGATCGGTATTCAACTTAGCACACTTTCAGGTGGGAACTGTATTCAACGCAGCACACTTTCAGGTGGGAACGGTATTCAACACAGCACACTTTCAGGTGGGAACGGTATTCAACGCAGCACACATTCATCTGGGAACGGTATTCGAACGCAGCACACACCCAGGTGGGAACGGTATTCAACGCACACACACCCTGGTGGGAACGGTATTCAACGCAGCACAGTTTCAGGAGGGAATGGTATTCAACGCAGCACACATTCATCTGGGAACGGTATTCAACGCAGCACAGTTACAGTGGGAACGGTATTCAACGCACACACACCCTGGTGGGAACGGTATTCAACGCAGCACAGTTTCAGGAGGGAACGGTATTCAACGCAGCACACACCCAAGTGGGTATGGTATTCGAACACAGAACACACACAGGTGGGAACGGTGTTCAACGCAGCACACTTTCAGGTGGGAACTGAATTCAACGCACACACACCCTGGTGGGAACGGTATTCAACGCAGCACACTTTCAGGTGGGAACGGTATTCAACACAGCACACTTTCAGGTGGGAACGGTATTCAACGCAGCACACATTCATCTGGGAACGGTATTCGAACGCAGCACAGTTTCAGGAGGGAACGGTATTCAACGCAGCACACATTCATCTGGGAACGGTATTCAACGCAGCACAGTTTCAGTGGGAACGGTATTCAACGCAGCACACACTCAGGTGGGAACGGTATTCAACGCACACACACCCTGGTGGGAACGGTATTCAACGTAGCACAGTTTCAGGAGGGAACGGTATTCAACGCAGCACACACCCAAGTGGGTATGGTATTCGAACACAGAACACACACAGGTGGGAACGGTGTTCAACGCAGCACACTTTCAGGTGGGAACGGAATTCAACGCACACACCCCCTGGTGGGAACGGTATTCAACGCAGCACAGTTTCAGGTGGGAACGGTATTTAACGCAGCACACACACAAGTGGGTACGGTTTGGAACACAGAACACACCCAGGTGGGAACGGTATTCAAGGCAGCACACCCCCAGGTGGGAACGGTATTCAACGCAGCACAGTTTCAGGTGGGAACGGTGTTCAACCCAGCACACACCCAGGTGGGAACGGTATTCAACGCAACACACCCCCAGGTGGGAACGGTATTCAATGCAGCACAGTTTCAGGTGGAACGGTATTCAACGCAGCACACACCCAGGTGGGATCGGTATTCAACGCAGCACACTTTCAGGTGAGAACGGTAATTAGACGCAGCACACACCCAGGTGGGAACGGTATTCAACGCACACACCCCCTGGTGGGAACGGTATTCAACGCAGCACAGTTTCAGGTGGGAACGGTATTCAACACAGCACACACCCAGGTGGGAACGGTATTCAACGCACACACCCCCTGGTGGGAACGGTATTCAACGCAGCACAGTTTCAGGTGGGAACGGTATTCAACGCAACACAGTTTCAGGTGCGAACTGTATTCGAATGCAGCACACACCCAAGTTGGAACGGTATTCGAATGCAGCACACACCAAGGTTGGAACGGTATTCGAACGCAGCACACCCCCAGGTGAAAACGGTATTCAAGGCAGCACACACCCAGGTGGGACGGTATTCAAAGCAGGACACACCCAGGTGGGAACGGTATTCGAACGCAGCACACACCCAGATGGGAACGGTATTCATCACAGCACACACCCAGGTGGGAACGGTATTCAACGCAGGACACACCCAGGTGGGATCGGTATTCAACTTAGCACACTTTCAGGGGGGAACTGTTTTCAACGCAGCACACTTTCAGGTGGGAACGGAATTCGAATGCAGCACACACCCAGGTGGGAACGGTATTCGAACGCAGCACACACCCAGGTGGGAAAGGTATTCAACGCAGCACTCCCCCAGGTGGGAACGGTATTCAACGCAACACACCCCCAGGTGGCAACGGTATTCAACGCAGCACACTTTCAGGTGGGAACGGTATTCGAACGCAGCACACACCCAAGTGGGAACGGTATTCGAACGCAGCACACTCCCAGATGGGAACGGTATTCAACGCAGCACACACCCAGGTGGGAACGGGATTCAACTTAGCACACTTTCAGGTGAGAACGGTATTCAACGCAGCACACATTCATCTGGGAACGGTATTCGAACGCAGCACACACCCAGGTGGGAACGGTATTCGAAAGCAGCACACACACAGGTGGGAACGGAATTCGAACGCAGCACACCCCCAGGTGGGAACGGTATTCAACGCAACACACCTCCAAGTGGGAACGGTATTCAACGCAGCACACTTTCAGGTGGGAACGATACTCAACGCAGCACACACCAAGGTGGGCACGGTATTCAACGCAGCACAGTTTCAGGTGGGAACGGTATTCAACGCAGCACACACCCAAGTGGGTACGGTATTCGAACGCAGAACACACCCAGGTGGGAATGGTATTCAAAGCAGGACACACCCAGGTGGGAACGGTATTCAACGCAGCACACTTTCAGGTGGGAACGGTATTCGAACGCAGCACACCCCCAGGTGGGAACGGTATTCGAACTCAGCACACACCCAGGTGGGGACGGTATTCGAACGCAGCACACACCCAGGTGGGAACGGTATTCAACTTAGCACACTTTCAGGTGGGAACGATACTCAACGCAGAACACACCAAGGTGGGCACGGTATTCAACGCAGCACACTTTCAGGTGGGAACGTTATTCAACGCACACATCCCCTGGTGGGAACGGTATTCAACGCAGCACAGTTTCAGGTGAGAACGGTATTCAACGCAGCACACACACAAGTGGGTACGGTATTCAAAGCAGGACACACCCAGGTGGGAACGGTATTCAACGCAGCACACACCCAAGTGGGAACGGTATTCGAACTAGGCACACACCCAGGTGGGAACGGTATTCGAACGCAGCACACACCCAGGTGGGAACGGTATTCGAACGCAGCACACACCCAAGTGGGTACGGTATTCAACACAGCACACACCCAGGTGGGACGGTATACAAAGCAGGACACACCCAGGTGGGAACGGTATTCAACGCCGCACACTTTTAGGTGGGAACGGTATTCAACGCAGCACACACTTAAGTGGGAAGGATATTCGAACTCAGCACTCACCCAGGTGGGAACGGTATTCAACGCAGCACACACTTAAGTGGGAAGGATATTCGAACTCAGCACACACCCAGGTGGGAACGGTATTCAACGCACACACCCCCTGGTGGGAACGGTATTCAACGCAGCACAGTTTCAGGTGGGAACGGTGTTCAACCCAGCACACACCCAGGTGGGATCGGTATTCAACGCAGCACAGTTTCAGGTGGGAACGGTATTCAACACAGCACACACCCAGGTGGGAACGGTATTCAACGCACACACCCCCTGGTGGGAACGGTATTCAACGCAGCACAGTTTCAGGTGGGAACGGTATTCAACGCAACACAGTTTCAGGTGCGAACTGTATTCGAATGCAGCACACACCCAAGTTGGAACGGTATTCGAATGCAGCACACACCAAGGTTGGAACGGTATTCGAACGCAGCACACCCCCAGGTGAAAACGGTATTCAAGGCAGCACACACCCAGGTGGGACGGTATTCAAAGCAGGACACACCCAGGTGGGAACGGTATTCGAACGCAGCACACACCCAGATGGGAACGGTATTCATCACAGCACACACCCAGGTGGGAACGGTATTCAACGCAGGACACACCCAGGTGGGATCGGTATTCAACTTAGCACACTTTCAGGGGGGAACTGTTTTCAACGCAGCACACTTTCAGGTGGGAACGGAATTCGAATGCAGCACACACCCAGGTGGGAACGGTATTCGAACGCAGCACACACCCAGGTGGGAAAGGTATTCAACGCAGCACTCCCCCAGGTGGGAACGGTATTCAACGCAACACACCCCCAGGTGGCAACGGTATTCAACGCAGCACACTTTCAGGTGGGAACGGTATTCGAACGCAGCACACACCCAAGTGGGAACGGTATTCGAACGCAGCACACTCCCAGATGGGAACGGTATTCAACGCAGCACACACCCAGGTGGGAACGGGATTCAACTTAGCACACTTTCAGGTGAGAACGGTATTCAACGCAGCACACATTCATCTGGGAACGGTATTCGAACGCAGCACACACCCAGGTGGGAACGGTATTCGAAAGCAGCACACACACAGGTGGGAACGGAATTCGAACGCAGCACACCCCCAGGTGGGAACGGTATTCAACGCAACACACCTCCAAGTGGGAACGGTATTCAACGCAGCACACTTTCAGGTGGGAACGATACTCAACGCAGCACACACCAAGGTGGGCACGGTATTCAACGCAGCACAGTTTCAGGTGGGAACGGTATTCAACGCAGCACACACCCAAGTGGGTACGGTATTCGAACGCAGAACACACCCAGGTGGGAATGGTATTCAAAGCAGGACACACCCAGGTGGGAACGGTATTCAACGCAGCACACTTTCAGGTGGGAACGGTATTCGAACGCAGCACACCCCCAGGTGGGAACGGTATTCGAACTCAGCACACACCCAGGTGGGGACGGTATTCGAACGCAGCACACACCCAGGTGGGAACGGTATTCAACTTAGCACACTTTCAGGTGGGAACGATACTCAACGCAGAACACACCAAGGTGGGCACGGTATTCAACGCAGCACACTTTCAGGTGGGAACGTTATTCAACGCACACATCCCCTGGTGGGAACGGTATTCAACGCAGCACAGTTTCAGGTGAGAACGGTATTCAACGCAGCACACACACAAGTGGGTACGGTATTCAAAGCAGGACACACCCAGGTGGGAACGGTATTCAACGCAGCACACACCCAAGTGGGAACGGTATTCGAACTAGGCACACACCCAGGTGGGAACGGTATTCGAACGCAGCACACACCCAGGTGGGAACGGTATTCGAACGCAGCACACACCCAAGTGGGTACGGTATTCAACACAGCACACACCCAGGTGGGACGGTATACAAAGCAGGACACACCCAGGTGGGAACGGTATTCAACGCCGCACACTTTTAGGTGGGAACGGTATTCAACGCAGCACACACTTAAGTGGGAAGGATATTCGAACTCAGCACTCACCCAGGTGGGAACGGTATTCAACGCAGCACACACTTAAGTGGGAAGGATATTCGAACTCAGCACACACCCAGGTGGGAACGGTATTCAACGCACACACCCCCTGGTGGGAACGGTATTCAACGCAGCACAGTTTCAGGTGGGAACGGTGTTCAACCCAGCACACACCCAGGTGGGATCGGTATTCAACGCAGCACACTTTCAGGTGGGAACGGTAATTAGACGCAGCACACACCCAGGTGGGAACGGTTTTCGAACGCAACACACACCCACGTGGGAACGGTCTTCGAACGCAGCACACACCCAGGTGGGAACGGTATTCAACTTAGCACACTTTCAGGTGGGAACGGTATTCCACGCAGCACACGTTCAGGTGGGAACGGTATTCGATCGCAGCAAACTTTCAGGGGCGAACGGTATTCCACGCAGCACACTTTCAGGTGGGAACGGTATTCCACGCAGCACACTTTCAGGTGCGAACGGTATTCCACGCAGCACACTTTCAGGTGGGAACGGTATTCAACGCAGCACACTTTCAGGGGCGAACGGTATTCCACGCAGCACACTTTCAGGTGGAAACGGTATTCAACGCAGCACACACCCAGGTGGGAACGGTATTCAACGCAGCACAGTTTCAGGTCGGAACAGTATTCAACGCAGCACAGTTTCAGGTGGGAACGGTATTCAATGCAGCACACACCCAAGTCGGTACGGTATTCAAACACAGAACACACACAGGTGGGAACGGTATTCAAGGCAGCACACACCCTGTTGGGACGGTATTCAAAGTAGGACACACCCAGGTGGGAACGGTATTCAACGCACACACACCCTGGTGGGAACGGTATTCAACGCAGCATACACCCAGGTTGGAACGGTATTTAACGAAGCATACTTTCAGGTGGGAACGGTATTCAACGCAGCACACACCCAGGTGGGAACGGTATTCAACACACACACCCCCTGGTGGGAACGGTATTCAACGCAGCACAGTATCAGGTGGGAACGGTATTCAACACAGCACACACCCAGGTGGGAACGGTATTCAATGCAGCACACACCCAGGTGGGAACGGTATTCAACACAGCACACACCCAGGTGGGAACGGTATTCCACGCAGCACACACCAAGGTGGGAACGGTATTCAATGCAGCACACACCCAGGTGGGAACGGTATTCAACACAGAACACACCCAGGTGGGAACGGTATTCAACGCAGCGCAGTTTCAGGTCGGAACTGTATTCAACGCAGCGCAGTTTCAGGTGGGAACAGTATTCAACACAGCACACACACAGGTGGGAATGGTATTCATAGCAGCACAGTTTCAGGTGGGAACGGTATTCAACGCAGCACAGTTTCAGGTGGCAACGGTATTCAACGCAGCACACACCCAAGTGGGTACGGTATTCGAACACAGAACCCACACAGGTGGGAACGGTATTCAACGCATCACACAACCAGGTGGGAACGGTATTCAAACACAGAACACACCCAGGTGGGAACGGTATTCAACGCATCGCAGTTTCCGGTCGGAACTGTATTCAGCGCAGCGCAGTTTCAGGTGGGAACAGTATTCAACACAGCACACACCCAGGTGGGAATGGTATTCATAGCAGCACAGTTTCAGGTGGGCACGGTATTCAACGCAGCACACACCCAAGTGGGTACGGTATTCGAACACAGAACCCACACAGTTGGAAACGGTATTCAACGCATCACACACCCAGGTGGGAACGGTATTCAAAGTAGGACACACCCAGGTGGGAACGGTATTCAACGCAACACACTGCCAGGTGGGAACGGTATTCAACGCAGCACAGTTTCAGGTGGGAACGGTATTCAACGCAGCACACAGCCAAGTGAGAAAGGTATTCGAACGCAGCACACACCCAAGTGGGTACGGTATTCGAACACAGAACCCACACAGTTGGAAACGGTATTCAACGCATCACACACCCAGGTGGGAACGGTATTCAAAGTAGGACACACCCAGGTGGGAACGGTATTCAACGCAGCAAACTTTCAGGTGGGAACGGTATTCAACACAGCACACACTTAAGTGGGAACGGTATTCGAACACAGAACACACACAGGTGGGAACGGTATTCAAGGCAGCACACCCCCAGGTGGGAACGGTATTCAAGGCAGCACACACCCAGGTGGGACGGTATTCAAAGCAGGACACACCCAGGTGGGAACGGTATTCAAAGCAGCACACTTTCAGGTGGTAACGGTATTCAACACAGCACACACCCAGGTGGGAACGGTATTCAACGCAGGACACACCCAGGTGGGATCTGTATTCAACTTAGCACACTTTCAGGTGGGAACTGTTTTCAACGCAGCACACTTTCAGGTGGGAACGGTATTCGAACGCAACACACACCCAGGTGGGAACGGTATTCGAACGCAGCACACACCCAGGTGGGAAAGGTATTCAACGCAGCACACCCCCAGGTGGGAACGGTATTCAACGCAACACACCCCCAGGTGGCAACGGAATTCAACGCAGCACACTTTCAGGTGGGAACGGTATTCGAACGCAGCACACACCCAGATGGGAACGGGATTCAACTTAGCACACTTTCAGGTGGCAACGGTATTCAACGCAGCACACTTTCAGGTGGGAACGGTATTCAACGCAGCACACCCAGGTGGGAACGGTATTCAACGCAACACACCCCCGGGTGGTAACGGTATTACTCAGCACACACCCAGGTGGGAACGGTATTCAACGCAGCACACACCCAGGTGGGAACGGTATTCAACGCAGCACACACCCAGGTGGGAACGGTATTCGAACACAGCACACACACAGGTGGGAACGGTATTCAAACGCAGCACACCCCAATGTGGGAACGGTATTCAACGCAGCACAGTTTCAGGTGGGAACGGTGTTCAACGCAGCACACACCCAGGTGGGAACGGGATTCAACTTAGCACACTTTCAGGTGGCAACGGTAGTCAACGCAGCACACTTTCAGGTGGCAACGGTATTCAACGCAGCACAGTTTCGGGTGGAAACGGTATTCAACGCAGCACACACCCAGGTGGGATCGGTATTCAACGCAGCACACTTTCAGGTGTGAACTGTATTCGAACGTAGCACACACCCTGGTGGGAACGGTATTTGAACGCAGCACACACCAAGGTGGGAACGGTATTCGAAGGCAGCACACCCCCAGGTGGGAACGGTATTCAACGCAGCACACACCCAGGTGGGAACGGCATTCAACGCAGCACACCCCCAGGTGGCAACGGTATTCAAACGCAGCACACCCCAATGTGGGAACGGTATTCAATGCAGCACAGTTTCAGGTGGGAACGGTGTTCAACGCAGCACACACCCAGGTGGGAACGGGATTCAACTTAGCACACTTTCAGGTGGCAACGGTATTCAACGCAGCACACTTTCAGGTGGGAACGGTATTCAACGCAGCACACACCCAGGTGGGAACAGTATTCAGCGCACACACCCCCTGGTGGGAACGGTATTCAACGCAACACAGTTTCAGGTGGAAACGGTATTCAACGCAGCACACACCCAGGTGGGATCGGTATTCAACGCAGCACACTTTCAGGTGGGAACGGTATTCGAACGCAGCACACACCCAGGTGGGAACGGTATTCGAACGCAGCACACACCCAGATGGGAACGGTATTCAACGCAGCACACCCCCAGGTGGGAACGGTATTCAACGCAGCACACTTTCAGGTGGGAACGGTATTCGAACGCAGCACACACCCAGGTGGGAACGGTTTCGAACGCAGCACACACCCAGATGGGAACGGTATTCAACGCAGCACACACCCAGGTGGGAACGGGATTCAACTTAGCACACTTTCAGGTGGCAACAGTATTCAACGCAGCACACTTTCAGGTGGGAACGGTATTCAACGCAGCACAGTTTCAGGTGGGAACGGTATTCAACGCAGCACACACCCCGGTGGGAATGGTATTCAACACAGCACTCCCCCAGGTGGGAACGGTATTCAACGCAGCACAGTTTCAGGTGGGAACGGTATTCAAGGCAGCACAGTTTCAGGTGGGAACGATATTCAACGAAGCACACACCCAGGCGGGAACGGTATTCAATGCAGCACACCCGCAGGTGGGACCGGTATTCAACGCAGAACAGTTTCAGGTGGGAACGGTATTCAACGCAGCACACACCCAAGTGGGTACGGTATTCGAACACAGAACACACCCAGGTGGGAACGGTATTCAACGCATCGCAGTTTCCGGTCGGAACTGTATTCAACGCAGCGCAGTTTCAGGTGGGAACAGTATTCAACACAGCACACACCCAGGTGGGAATGGTATTCATAGCAGCACAGTTTCAGGTGGGCACGGTATTCAACGCAGCACACACCCAAGTTGGTACGGTATTCGAACACAGAACCCACACAGTTGGAAACGGTATTCAACGCATCACACACCCAGGTGGGAACGGTATTCAAAGTAGGACACACCCAGGTGGGAACGGTATTCAACGCAACACACCGCCAGGTGGGAACGGTATTCAACGCAGCACACACCCAGGTGGGAACGGCATTCAACGCAGCACACCCCCAGGTGGCAACGGTATTCAAACGCAGCACACCCCAATGTGGGAACGGTATTCAACGCAGCACAGTTTCAGGTGGGAACGGTGTTCAACGCAGCACACACCCAGGTGGGAACGGGATTCAACTTAGCACACTTTCAGGTGGCAACGGTATTCAACGCAGCACACTTTCAGGTGGGAACGGTATTCAAACGCAGCACACCCCAATGTGGGAACGGTATTCAACGCAGCACAGTTTCAGGTGGGAACGGTGTTCAACGCAGCACACACCCAGGTGGGAACGGCATTCAACGCAGCACACCCCCAGGTGGGAACGGTATTCAAACGCAGCACACCCCAATGTGGGAACGGTATTCAACGCAGCACAGTTTCAGGTGGGAACGGTGTTCAACGCAGCACACACCCAGGTGGGAACGGGATTCAACTTAGCACACTTTCAGGTGGCAACGGTATTCAACGCAGCACACTTTCAGGTGGGAACGGTATTCAACGCAGCACACACCCAGGTGGGAACAGTATTCAGCGCACACACCCCCTGGTGGGAACGGTATTCAACGCAACACAGTTTCAGGTGGAAACGGTATTCAACGCAGCACACACCCAGGTGGGATCGGTATTCAACGCAGCACACTTTCAGGTGGGAACGGTATTCAACGCAGCACACTTTCAGGTGGGAACGGTATTCGAACGCAGCACACACCAAGGTTGGAACGGTATTCGAAGGCAGCACACCCCCATGTGTGAACTGTATTCGAACGCAGCACACACCCAGGTGGGAACGGTATTCGAACGCAGCACACACCCAGGTGGGAACGGTATTCAACGCAGCACACCCATGTGGGAACGGCATTCAACGCAGCGCACACCCAGGTGGCAACGGTATTCAACCCAGCACACACCCAGGTGGGAACGGTATTCGAAAACAGCACACACCCAGGTGGGAACGGTATTCAACGCAGCACTGTTTCAGGTGGGAACGGTATTCAACGCAGCACACCCAGGTGGGAACGGCATTCAACGCAGCACACACCCAGGTGGGAACGGCATTCAACGCAGCGCACACACAGGTGGGAACGGTATTCAACGCAGCACACACCCAGGTGGGAACGGTATTCGAACGCAGCACACACCCAGGTGGGAACGGTATTCAACGCAGCACACCCCCAGGTGGCAACGGTATTCGAAAACAGCACACACCCAGGTGGGAACGGTATTCAACGCAGCACTGTTTCAGGTGGGAACGGTATTCAACGCAGCACACCCAGGTGGGAACGGCATTCAACGCAGCACACACCCAGGTGGGAACGGCATTCAACGCAGCGCACACCCAGGTGGGAACGGTATTCAACGCAGCACACACCCAGGTGGGAACGGTATTCGAACGCATCACACACCCAGGTGGGAACGGTATTCAACGCAGCACACCCCCAGGTGGCAACGGTATTCAAACGCAGCACACCCCAATGTGGGAACGTTATTCAACGCAGCACATTTTTAGGTGGGAACGGTGTTCAACGCAGCACACACCCAGGTGGGATCGGTATTCAACGCAGCACACACCCAGGTGGGATCGGTATTCAACGCAGCACACACCCAGGTGGGAACGGTATTCAACGCAGCGCACCTAGGTGGGAACGGCATTCAACGCAGCACACCCAGATGGGAACGGTATTCAACGCAGCACACACCCAGGTGGGAACGCTATTCAACGCAGCACACACCCAGGTGGGAACGGTATTCAACGCAGCACACCCAGGTGGGAACGGCATTCAACGCAGCACACACCCAGGTGGGAACGGCATTCAACGCAGCACACACCCAGGTGGGAACGGTATTCAACGCAGCACACACCCAGGTGGAAACGGTATTCTAACGCAGCACACTCCCAGGTGGCAACGGTTTTCAAACGCAGCACACCCCAATGTGGGAACGGTATTCAACGCAGCACAGTTTCAGGTGGGAACGGTGTTCAACGCAGCACACACCCAGGTGGGAACGGGATTCAACTTAGCACACTTTCAGGTGGCAACGGTATTCAACGCAGCACACTTTCAGGTGGCAACGGTATTCAACGCAGCACACACCCAGGTGGGAACAGTATTCAGCGCACACACCCCCTGGTGGGAACGGTATTCAACGCAACACAGTTTCAGGTGGAAACGGTATTCAACGCAGCACACACCCAGGTGGGATCGGTATTCAACGCAGCACACTTTCAGGTGGGAACGGTATTCGAACGCAGCACACACCCAGGTGGGAACGGTATTCGAACGCAGCACACACCCAGATGGGAACGGTATTCAACGCAGCACACCCCCAGGTGGGAACGGTATTCAACGCAGCACACTTTCAGGTGGGAACGGTATTCGAACGCAGCACACACCCAGGTGGGAACGGTATTCGAACGCAGCACACACCCAGATGGGAACGGTATTCAACGCAGCACACACCCAGGTGGGAACGGGATTCAACTTAGCACACTTTCAGGTGGCAACAGTATTCAACGCAGCACACTTTCAGGTGGGAACGGTATTCAACGCAGCACAGTTTCAGGTGGGAACGGTATTCAACGCAACACACCCCCGGGTGGGAACGGTATTCAACGCAGCACAGTTTCAGGTGGTAACGGTATTCAACGCAGCACACACCCCGGTGGGAATGGTATTCAACACAGCACTCCCCCAGGTGGGAACGGTATTCAACGCAGCACAGTTTCAGGTGGGAACGATATTCAACGAAGGACACACCCAGGCGGGAACGGTATTCAATGCAGCACACTTTCAGGTGGGAACGGTATTGGAACGCATCACACACCCAGGTGGGAACGGTATTCAATGCAGCACACCCGCAGGTGGGACCGGTATTCAACGCAGAACAGTTTCAGGTGGGAACGGTATTCAACGCAGCACACACCGAAGTGAGAACGGTATTCGAACGCAGCACACCCTCAGGTGGGAACGGTATTTAACGCAGCACACACCTAAGTGGGTACGGTATTCGAACACAGAACACACCCAGGTGGGAACGGTATTCAACGCAGCGCAGTTTCAGGTCGGAACTGTATTCAACGCAGCGCAGTTTCAGGTGGGAACAGTATTCAACACAGCACACACCCAGGTGGGAATGGTATTCATAGCAGCACAGTTTCAGGTGGGAACGGTATTCAACGCAGCACACACCCAAGTGGGTACGGTATTCGAACACAGAACCCACACAGTTGGAAACGGTATTCAACGCATCACACACCCAGGTGGGAACGGTATTCAAAGTAGGACACACCCAGGTGGGAACGGTATTCAACGCAACACACCGCCAGGTGGGAACGGTATTCAACGCAGCACACACCCAGGTGGGAACGGCATTCAACGCAGCACACCCCCAGGTGGCAACGGTATTCAAACGCAGCACACCCCAATGTGGGAACGGTATTCAACGCAGCACAGTTTCAGGTGGGAACGGTGTTCAACGCAGCACACACCCAGGTGGGAACGGGATTCAACTTAGCACACTTTTTGTGGCAACGGTATTCAACGCAGCACACTTTCAGGTGGGAACGGTATTCAACGCAGCACACACCCAGGTGGGAACAGTATTCAGCGCACACACCCCCTGGTGGGAACGGTATTCAACGCAACACAGTTTCAGGTGGAAACGGTATTCAACGCAGCACACACCCAGGTGGGATCGGTATTCAACGCAGCACACTTTCAGGTGGGAACGGTATTCAACGCAGCACACTTTCAGGTGGGAACGGTATTCGAACGCAGCACACACCAAGGTTGGAACGGTATTCGAAGGCAGCACACCCCCAGGTGTGAACGGTATTCGAACGCAGCACACACCCAGGTGGGAACGGTATTCGAACGCAGCACACACCCAGGTGGGAACGGTATTCAACGCAGCACACCCATGTGGGAACGGCATTCAACGCAGCGCACACCCAGGTGGGAACGGTATTCAACGCATCACACACCCAGGTGGGAACGGTATTCGAAAACAGCACACACCCAGGTGGGAACGGTATTCAACGCAGCACTGTTTCAGGTGGGAACGGTATTCAACGCAGCACACCCAGGTGGGAACGGCATTCAACGCAGCACACACCCAGGTGGGAACGGCATTCAACGCAGCGCACACCCAGGTGGGAACGGTATTCAACGCAGCACACACCCAAGTGGGAACGGTATTCGAACGCAGCACACACCCAGGTGGGAACGGTATTCAACGCAGCACACCCCCAGGTGGCAACGGTATTCGAAAACAGCACACACCCAGGTGGGAACGGTATTCAACGCAGCACTGTTTCAGGTGGGAACGGTATTCAACGCAGCACACCCAGGTGGGAACGGCATTCAACGCAGCACACACCCAGGTGGGAACGGCATGCAACGCAGCGCACACCCAGGTGGGAACGGTATTCAACGCAGCACACACCCAGGTGGGAACGGTATTCGAACGCAGCACACACCCAGGTGGGAACGGTATTCAACGCAGCACACCCCCAGGTGGCAACGGTATTCAAACCAGCACACCCCAATGTGGGAACGTTATTCAACGCAGCACATTTTCAGGTGGGAACGGTGTTCAACGCAGCACACACCCAGGTGGGAACGGGATTCAACTTAGCACACTTTCAGGTGGCAACGGTATTCAACGCAGCACACTTTCAGGTGGGAACGGTATTCAACGCAGCACACACCCAGGTGGGAACAGTATTCAGCGCACACACCCCCTGGTGGGAACGGTATTCAACGCAGCACAGTTTCAGGTGGAAACGGTATTCAACGCAGCACTTTCAGGTGGAAACGGTATTCAACGCAGCACACACCCAGGTGGGATCGGTATTCAACGCAGCACACACCCAGGTGGGATCGGTATTCAACGCAGCACACACCCAGGTGGGAACGGTATTCAACGCAGCGCACCTAGGTGGGAACGGCATTCAACGCAGCACACCCAGATGGGAACGGTATTCAACGCAGCACACACCCAGGTGGGAACGCTATTCAACGCAGCACACACCCAGGTGGGAACGGTATTCAACGCAGCACACCCAGGTGGTAACGGCATTCAACGCAGCACACACTCAGGTGGGAACGGTATTCAACGCAGCACACACCCAGGTGGAAACGGTATTCGAACGCAGTACACACCCAGGTGGGAACGGTATTCAACGCAGCACACCCCCAGGTGGCAACGGTATTCAAACGCAGCACACCCCAATGTGGGAACGGTATTCAACGCAGCACAGTTTCAGGTGGGAACGGTGTTCAACGCAGCACACACCCAGGTGGGAACGGGATTCAACTTAGCACACTTTCCTGTGGCAAGGGTATTCAACGCAGCACACTTTCAGGTGGGAACGGTATTCAACGCAGCACACACCCAGGTGGGAACGGTATTCGAACGCAGCACACACCCAGGTGGGAACGGTATTCAACACAGCACACCCTCAGGTGGCAACGGTTTTCAAACGCAGCACACCCCAATGTGGGAACGGTATTCAACGCAGCACACACCCAGGTGGGATCGGTATTCAACGCAGCACACTTTCAGGTGGGAACGGTATTCAACGCAGCACACTTTCCGGTGGGAACGGTATTCAACGCAGCACACTTTCAGGTGGGAACTGTATTCGAACGCAGCACACACCCTGGTGGGAACGGTATTTGAAGGCAGCACACCCCCAGGTGGGAACGGTATTCGAACGCAGCACACCCCCAGGTGGGAACGGCATTCCACGCAGCACACACCCAGGTGGGAACGGTATTCAACGCAGCACACCCATGTGGGAACGGCATTCAACGCAGCGCACACCCAGGTGGGAACGGTATTCAACGCAGCACACACCCAGGTGGGAACGGTATTCGAACACAGCTCACACCCAGGTGGGAACGGTATTCAACGCAGCACCCACCCAGGTGGGAACGGTATTCAACGCAGCGAACACCCAGGTGGGAACGGCATTCAACGCAGCACACACCCAGGTGGGAACGGTATTCGAACGCAGCACACACCCAGGTGGGAACGGTATTCAATGCAGCACACCCCCAGGTGGCAACGGTATTCAAACGCAGCACACCCCAATGTGGGAACGGTATTCAACGCAGCACAGTTTCAGGTGGGAACGGTGTTCAACGCAGCACACACCCAGGTGGGAACGGGATTCAACTTAGCACACTTTTTGTGGCAACGGTATTCAACGCAGCACACTTTCAGGTGGGAACGGTATTCAACGCAGCACACACCCAGGTGGGAACGGTATTCGAACGCAGCACACACCCAGGTGGGAACGGTATTCAACACAGCACACCCCCAGGTGGCAACGGTTTTCAAACGCAGCACACCCCAATGTGGGAACGGTATTCAACGCAGCACAGTTTCAGGTGGGAACGGTGTTCAACGCAGCACACACCCAGGTGGGAACGGGATTCAACTTAGCACACTTTCAGGTGGCAACGGTATTCAACGCAGCACACTTTCAGGTGGCAACGGTATTCAACGCAGCACAGTTTCAGGTGGAAACGGTATTCAACGCAGCACACACCCAGGTGGGATCGGTATTCAACGCAGCACACTTTCAGGTGGGAACGGTATTCAACGCAGCACACTTTCCGGTGGGAACGGTATTCAACGCAGCACACTTTCAGGTGGGAACTGTATTCGAACGCAGCACACACCCTGGTGGGAACGGTATTTGAACGCAGCACACACCAAGGTGGGAACGGTATTCGAAGGCAGCACACCCCCAGGTGGGAACGGTATTCGATCGCAGCACACCCCCAGGTGGGAACGGCATTCCACGCAGCACACACCCAGGTGGGAACGGTATTCAACGCAGCACACCCATGTGGGAACGGCATTCAACGCAGCGCACACCCAGGTGGGAACGGTATTCAACGCAGCACACACCCAGGTGGGAACGGTATTCGAACACAGCTCACACCCAGGTGGGAACGGTATTCAACGCAGCACCCACCCAGGTGGGAACGGTATTCAACGCAGCACACCCAGGTGGGAACGGCATTCAACGCAGCACACACGCAGATGGGAACGGTATTCAACGCAGCACACACCCAGGTGGGAACGGTATTCGAACGCTGCACACCCCCAGGTGGGAACGGTATTCAACGCAGCACACCCCCAGGTGGCAACGGTATTCAAACGCAGCACACCCCAATGTGGGAACGGTATTCAACCCAGCACAGTTTCAGGTGGGAACGGTGTTCAACGTAGCACACACCCAGGTGGGAACGGTATTCAACTTAGCACACTTTCAGGTGGCAACGGTATTCAACGCAGCACACTTTCAGGTGGGAACGGTATTCAACGCAGCACACACCCAGGTGGGAACAGTATTCAGCGCACACACCCCCTGGTGGGAACGGTATTCAGCGCACACACCCCCTGGTGGGAACGGTATTCAACGCAGCACAGTTTAGGTGGAAACGGTATTCAACGCAGCACACACCCACGTGGGATCGGTATTCAACGCAGCACACTTTCAGGTGGGAACTGTATTCGAACGCAGCACACACCCTGGTGGGAACGGTATTCGAACGCAGCACACACCAAGGTGGGAACGGTATTCGAAGGCAGCACACCCCCAGGTGGGAACGGTATTCGAACGCAGCACACACCCAGGTGGGAACGGTATTCGAACGCAGCACACCCCCAGGTGGGAACGGCATTCAACGCAGCACACACCCAGGTGGGAACGGTATTCAACGCAGCACACCCATGTGGGAACGGCATTCAACGCAGCGCACACCCAGGTGGGAACGGTATTCAACGCAGCACACACCCAGGTGGGAATGGTATTCAACGCAGCACAGTTTCAGGTGGGAACGGTGTTCAACGCAGCACACACCCAGGTGGGAACGGTATTCAACGCAGCAAAGTTTCATGTGGAACGGTATTCAACGCAGCACACACCCAGGTGGGAACGGTATTCATCGCACACACCCCCTGGTGGGAACGGTATTCGAATGCAGCACACACCCAGGTGGGAACGGATTCAACGCAGCACAGTTTCATGTGGAACGGTATTCAACGCAGCACACACCCAGGTGGGAACGGTATTCAAAGCAGCACACACCCAGGTGGGAATGGTATTCAACGCGGAACACACCCAGGTGGGAACGGTATTCAACGCAGCACAGTTTCAGGTGGGAACGGTGTTCAACGCAGCACACACCCAAGTGGGTACGATATTCGAACACAGAACACACACAGGTGGGAACGGTATTAAAACATTTAATGTTGAGTTGAATGGAGTTATTCTGAGGTTTGGGTTTTTAGACATGTATTTACACATAACATGTTCTCTGTCCTTGCTCTAGTACAGCCCTCCTACATGTAACTGATCTTTTTTGAAATATCTACAAACAGTTTCTACGTTAGGGACTATTAGCACTCACTAATATTGGTTTTCTATTCAATTAATTGAATTTTGCTTCTTATGTGAATTTTGATTATTTCTTTATTTCATCTCTTTGTGTAAATTTAAATACTTTTTAAAAAATTATCTCCAGGTTTGGATGTTTCTGACATCAACAGTAGCCATATTTTATTTTTGAAATATGATTTTATTGATTTTTTTAGAGAAAGAGGAAGGGAGACAGAGATAGAAACATCTATGTGAGAAAGAAACACCAGTCTGCTGCCTCCTGCATGTCCCCTATTGAGAATCTAGCCCTCAACCTGGGCATGTGCCCTGACCCTGACCAGTAATCAAACTGGGACCTCTCAGTCTATGGGATAAATTTAATCCTCTGAGCATCACCAGCCAGGCTCTTGTCAATTTTTAAAATTATATTTTCTTGCTTATTGTTCAATGCATTCATATAAAAAAACATTCCAAATATTGTTTACATAACTTAAAAAGTAAACTTCAAATAAAGGAACTTTGAGACTTGTAATTATTATATTGAATATGATTTTATTATTCTTTGTTTCTTTAGAATTGGTAATAATGATTAAATCCTCCTTTATGAATGTAAATTGTTTTTGCCTTTTGCTATACAATCTCCTTTCTGTTTTTCTAATATTTCAGAATGTATTTTCCTTGAATAGTTAATGTCACCTCAACTTTAATGTACAAATATCAATCAATGTTCTTATTTATTCAAAGTGGTCTGAGTAATTAATTTCTTAAAATTAATAAAGGATATTGAAAATATATGACTTTAAGTTTGTTTTGCTCAATATTTCATTAGTAATTATGTAAGACCAAATAGAGACTACCTTAAAACTTATGAATGTCACAGTTGGAAAAGTTAGTCAACAAGATGGAAGGACTACAAGAATCAATACTTAACAATTCCACAAACCCCAATAAATATGCAATAAGAGGTAATGTTATTAATAGAATGAGTATTGCATTACATATTTGCATATACTGACTCTGCTGGAAAGGGTTAACTCAGTCAGCCTGGGCTGCCTAAATTGTACATATTCCAAAGGTCTTCAGGACTGGACCATGACTGGCTCATGACAGAAAACCTCTGAAACCTTGGAATATTCTACATGATAAGATCATCTTGTATCCTGGGGCTGAAGTCTAACAGTTTATGCTAATTATGTGATTCATGGGGAATGCCTATTTTTGTGTCTGGGGTTATATCAGTTTGAACTCAGGTGAGGCAGTTGGGGACCAAGGAACCACAGATAGTTATGTGAGCCCTCCATGTGTATGTACTGACCCTTCATAAAACCCTGGACACCCAACCTTGGTTAAGCATCTCTGGTTGGTGACCCTTCATCTGAGTTGTCAGACAACAATAGGGGGAACATAAAGTGCTGTATGTGATTCCACTGGGACAGAGCACATGAAAGATGATGCCTGGTTTCTCTTGGACAGCCCTACACATCTTTTTCCTTTGATATTTTTAACCTATTTCTTGAGCTATAATAAACTATAACCATACATATACAGCCTCTGCTGAGTTTTGTGAGTCCTAGTCAATCAATGAAGTTGATGGTGTTTTGGGAACCTCAGACACAAGCACTAAATTCAAAAAAAGTTCTCATCTTATTTTTTGTATTAACATTATTATGATATTATGTAAAATATGAAATTTCAGTTTATTGAACAATGTAATATAAGTAAATTAGGAAATAAAGTAAATGAACACAAATAAACTAAACACTCAAAATAAATTAAAAACTAAAAATCTAAGAACTGCCAGAATTGAAAGTTCTCTGTGAACACTCTGTTACCCTGATTCCTTGACAGTGACAACACTCTTCTGTATTTTTCATTATTCCCTATTTTTCACTTTGAAAAATACATTCCTGTATGAAATAAAGAACCCATTCACCCTACACCCTTATTTAAAATGTCTTACATGCTGTAAGAAAGATCTCTTATCCTTTGAGACTACATGGAGGGACCTGGAAAGTATTATCCTAAGTGAAACAAGCCAAACAGAGAAAGACAAGTATCATATGATGTCCCTTATTTGTGGAATATAATGAACATAACAGTCTGAGGAATGGGGTAGTCCCAGAGACGTGGAAGTGGGGTACAGACTGACAATCCCCATATGAGGGGGTGGTGGGGGAGAGATAAATCATAGAACTTATATGCATGTATGCATGAACAATGGACAAGGACAACAAAGCTGGGGACAGGGCAGGGAGGGAGAGGGAGGGGAGAATCAGTGGGGGGAAAAGGAGAAACATCTGTAACAAAAATAAATTGATTAATTAAAAAATAAAATAAATGTCTTACATGCATTTGTCTTATTAACTTGAATAAACTTATTAGAGTAAAATAGTAAGATCTTGAGGTCAATATTTACATAAATGATATACATAAAAATGCTCAAAATTGGAGAAATGATGAATCATAAATCATAGAATTTGTGAGACTCAAAGACTTTTACATTTAAATTTTAAAATATAATCAATTATATTTGTTTATTTATGTACAAATATTCATTAAATGCCTAAAATATGACAACAGGAACTGTTTTATTTATTTATTTATTTATGTTTGGTACAAGCCCCTAGCGGGAACCAAACCCAGGACTCTCTGGTCCACAGGCCAATGCTCCAACTGCTGAGCCAAACCAGCCAGGGCAACAGGAACTATTTTATTAACTTGGTCAATAATTATAAAGGTCTGTGTTCTAAGATTGTTATTAGTTAATTTAAAAAGAGAAAAATATGAACAAGCAATTGCAAATGAAAATTCCACTATTTAGATGTCCTGTTAATACAATTGAGTAGATATTTATCATTAAGCATGTCGTTCTACCTGACATGTTGTAGTCTTTTAATAATATTGAAATAACAGAGTATGTAAGAATCTTATTCAATAAATTAGACATATGTGGAAATTTGAATCAACAAGAAAATGGGTATGCTTTTCAGGTAACTCAGATATTCTAAATATCTTTTATAGTTATGCTTTTAAAGTCCTTTTAGAGTTTATCTCTTAGGTACCTTCTGTGAAAGTCAATGTCAGCATTATCTCATAAGATACTCAAAGAAAAAACACAATAAATAAATAAACAGACAGACAGACAGATAGAGGGAAGAGTCATAGATGTTCATAAGGGGTTTATTTTCATTGGCAAAATTTTAAATTTCTTACATCAAGATTTTTAATTTAATTCACTGAGGTGACATTGGTTAATAAGATTATATAGGTTTCCATTGTACAATTTTATAGTACATAATATGTATATTGTATTGTGTGTTCATCACATCAGGTCAAGTCTCCTTCCACCATTACTTTTCCCCCTTTTTACCCTCCTGTACCTCCCTCACCCACTCCATGCAGCATCTTTCATGATGTTTCAGAACTTTCTTTAGAAGCAAAAGAACTCTACCTTCTCTGATGATTGGAAGGTTACACTTATTAGAAGATATGCACATATATGAATTTGTGTGAGTGCACATGTATATGTGTATATGTATATGGCTATTACATATATATTATATACATAAAATCTTCTAAGCAACTGAGATAAAATGAAACTACACAGGGAAATTAGTTAGCTGGGTATTGCTGTTTTCTGTTGAAGTCTATGCTCAAGTATGTTCTTTCACTTCTTAAAAATTTGTCCACTGGAAAATCATTCAATAGCTTTAAGTCTTACATTATTATTTATCTGCAAAATATGAAAAATAATAATGCCTTTCATAAAGACTGGAGCAGAAAATTAATTGAGAATTTAAGTGGAAAAGTGTCATATTGAACACAATGCAGCATGAGTTCTCTTTATCAATAGACTCTCCTGGTGTTGGGACTCTAAATGTGCTTTATTCAACCTTGTTTTATTTGTGTATTTAGGTATGGAAAACCTGTGTTTTCATCCACTTCTAGGATAAGATTCACAGACAATAATTGCAATAAATCAAAATAATTCCAAAATCACAACAGCAGCAAATCAATTTTCTTATTCATATTGTTAATTTAGTTAATTCTACCATCTCATTAATTTCACTCAAGAACGGAGTTGGATTGAAGTTTAAACTGTGGCAGAACATCACTCCCCGCAGACCCTCACCCCTCCACACACACACTTGGGTAAAGGGAAGAATAATAATTTGTAGTGGGCTATGACTCATTTGATACAGCCTAAAAATCCAATGAGGGAAGAAATGTAAATAACCAATTGATGCTGTCTTTACATTGGCAAAGAATTTCAGTTGATATAGAGATCAGGAACCACTTTATGATGCAACACTCGATTCCACATAATTGCATGTGATTATATTTTATTTTATTTTGAGACATAGTTTCTGCCTTTAGAGGATTAACTCCACAATTAAACCCTGTAATTTATTCCCCACAGTTACCCAGTTCTCTTCCAGGAAAACAAAATAAAAGTGCAGCAACATGTATTTACTCAGATGGGTTCTCATATTTTTACCAATAGGTAATTCAAATATCTGCCGCATTTTATTTTATTTACAAAGTGAAATTTTTCTTTTTTACTTATAAGCTCCAACTGAGAACCCATAATAAAAAAGAAAATAATAGTCTACTGAGTAAGACATCGGAGAAGGATGCGCAAAAGTATTTGATGCTGCTATTAACTGTTGTGAACAGGTACTGGGTCTGCTACTACAGTACATTAATTTGACACTCTACTTTGTAATGAGAACAATTATTTGGTTCATTTTTTTAAAAACAATACAAAATCATTCTATACATATCATAGATGTCAAAATATTGGTTATTTGAAATGGTCACTGTTTTTGTTGTTTGATGTACAGGAGAAATATCTAGGAGGCAATGCATGAATTTCGGAGTTGAAGAGTAAACTGCATTTGTGTTAAATGCACGTAACTCTCAAACAGTGGGAGAGAGTAAACAGAAATAATTGTGTCTTTTCCATTTGGGATGTGGGCTGCCAGAAGATAAATCTGTGTCATTTGCAGAAACTGAAGTGGAGAATGTGGACTGAGACCAGTAAAGTGGGGAACCTACAACCAGATTTATCAATGTCACTTACTTCATAACTTTAAATGATTCTCCACTGCTCCACTAATTTTCCTCTTTGTTCAGTCACTCTATTTACTATGTTGTATTAACCTAAAGAGTTTTCGTTTGACATGTGGGAATAACCTCATTAACATTACTATTATTTCCTGTAATCTTTACAGAGGGACATACCTACACGAAATATAAGTGTAAGCAAACTATATTGGTAATAAATGACCCAAACAAATTATACTTTGGTGACTGAGTTCATCCTGTTGGGATTAGTAGACACACTGGAACTAGAGGTTTTCCTGTTTTTGCTCTTTTTTGTAATTTACACACTGACACTTTGGGGAAATGTTGGGATGATCTTCTTAATCAGGGCTGATTCCCGACTTCACACACCCATGTATTTCTTCCTGGCTAACCTGTCCTTTGTGGATGTTTGTTGTTCTTCCGACATCACCCCAAAGATGCTGGTGGACTTACTATCAGAGGAGAAAACCATCTCCTTTGCTGGCTGCTTTCTGCAGATGTACTTCTTTATCGCCATGGAAACAACTGAATGCATCCTCTTTGGCTTAATGGCCTATGACCGTTATGTGGCCATATGCAACCCTCTGCTTTATCCCATGGTCATGTCCAGGACAGTCTGCCTTAAAATGGCAGCAGGAGCTTTTACAGCGGGACTCTTGAACTCCATGGTGAACACAAGTTATGTAAGCAGCCTGCCGTTCTGCAGTTCCAATGTCATCCACCACTTCTTCTGTGACAGCCCTCCACTTTTTAAGCTCTCATGCTCTGACACACGCCTGAAAGAAAGTATCTTTTCCACTTTTGCTGGAGTGAATATGGCAGGGGTTCTGCTGGTCATCATCACTTCTTACACCTACGTTCTCTACTCCATCTTCCGTATGCGTTCAGGGGAGGGGAGGCACAAAGCTTTCTCCACCTGTGCCTCTCACCTGACAGCTATCATTCTGTTCTATTCTACCTCCATCTATATTTATCTGAGACCTAGTTCTAGCTACTCCCTCGGTCAGGATAAAGTGGTTTCTGTTTTCTACACTGCAGTGATCCCCATGTTAAACCCCCTGGTCTACAGTCTCAGAAATAAGGAAGTAAAGAAGGCTTTATGCAATGTAATTACTAAAAATAGGATTCCTTCATTTATGTGATTGTTTGGTTAATTTTTTGAACCTAGCAGAGTATTTAATGAACTTTCAAAACCTTTTCAAGTCTTCAGTTTTTCATTAGAATATTGTCTCAGTAATTGTTTTGTATGATTGAAGCGTATTACCAAACTTTTATAAGACCATGAAACTTATATCTAACCATTTTGCATATTCACTTGGATCCTAAGAAATATGGCTTATTTGTAATAAAATCTTACCAGGGAAAGAAAGGTATTAAGTATTTAGAGACAAAAGTCACAATGTCACATAAAACTAACTATAAATGTTCCAAATATTTTTTTCTTCAACTCAAATACGAAAATTAAATTGTAAAAATATTGTGACTTCTAATGAATATATTGAGTGTGATTCTATCACCTTTGTTTCTTTAGACCACAGAATATTTTTTAAACTCTCTCTTATGAATGTAAATTGTTTTGCCTTTTGGTATACTATCTTTATTGATTTCTTTTTTGTAATTTTCCAGTCTTTTATTTCACTAGAATGTTTAATATTAAAACATTCCATAGACATACAGATATCATGTTTTGCTTTAGTTAATGTTTTTCAGTAATTAATTTATTAAAATTAATAAAAAAATTTAAAGTATGTCTTAATAGTTTGGTTTGGTTTATATTTTCACTAGTAAATAAGCAAGACCAAGTGGAGACTAACTTCAAAACCTGTAATTGTCAAAAATTTGGAAAAGTCAGTCAACCAAATGAAAGAATTAAAGAATTAATTCTCAAGAATTACATAGATCTAATTAAATATGCAATAAAACATAATATTGTTAATATTATGAAGTTCTACATTACATATTTGCATATACTGGTACTCTGTAAGAAAGGCTTAATTCAATCAACCTGGGCTGCCCAAACTGTACATATTCCAAAGGTCTTCAGAATTGGACCTTGAATGGGTCCTGACAGAAAATCTCTGAAACCTTTGAATATGCTACCTGATAAGAGCACACCTGGGGCTGAAGTCTAACAGTTTATGCTAATTATGTGATTTCATGGTGAATGCCTATTTTTGTGAACATGGGGCTAGGGTGAGGCAGTTGGAGACCAAGGAACCATAGACAGTTATGTGAGCACTCCATGCCTATGTACTGACCCTCCATAAAACCCTGGACACCAAACCTCGGTTAAGCATCTCTGGTTGGTGACACTTCATCTGAGTTGTCAGACAACAACACAGGGAACATTAATGCTGTGTGTGATTCCACTAGGACAGGACACATAAAAGCTGATGCCTGGTTTCTCCTGGACACTGCCCAACACATCTTTTTTCTTTGAGAATTATAATCTATTATTTATTTCTTTAGCGGTAATAAACCATAACCAGACATATAAAGGCTTTTCTGAGTTGTGTGAATCCTAGTCCATCACTGAAGTGGTCTTGTGAACCTCAGACACAATCACTAAATTAGAAAAATGTTGTCAAGTTTTTTGTTTTAATTCTTCATTACTATGTTATGTAAAATATAAAATAAATATGTAAAAGTAGGAAACAAAGGAAATGAACAAACATTAACTCACCTCCCAAAATAAATAAAAAATAAAAAAACTGTTTCATGTGTTCATGCATCTGGAATTGTTTTGCTCGTCAGTTTATGATGTTTATTAGATTCCACATATAAGTGAAATCATAAGACTGACATATTTTAATGGGGTGTGGAGGAAGACAGGAAGAGATTAACCAAAGAACTTATATACATATATACAGAGCCAATAGGCACAGAAAAAGGTATGGTGAAGGTCTGAGAGAAAGAGGCAAAGGGGGGGAAATTGTGGGGCATGTGTAATGCTGTCAACAATAAATTAAATAAATAAATAAATAAATAAATAAATAAAATTTGCAAAAGTAAAAACTAAATTCTGCCATAATTGAAAGTTCTCTATGATCACTCCATTACCCTGCATCCTTGAGACTGAAAACTACTCTTCTGTATTTTTTAATTATGCCCTAGCTTTCATTTTTAAAAATAAATTAATCTATATTCCTAAAACAATATTTTTAAGAAACCTAGTTTTTAACTGTGAATATAATACCCTGAACATTTTACCTTCCCTGTTGCTTGTGGTTTTTCTCAATATTATGTTTCTAATATTCTACCATGTTCACATGTATTCCTGCACTCTTTAATTTCACAATTTTGTATTCTTTTCCTTCTTTAATATGTCAATTAAATTGTTACCTTCTATCATTATCAATGGTAACATGAATGTTACTTTACATGTCACTCACTGAACAACTGCAAGAATTCATAAATGTCCCTGGAAGTGGCACTGCTTGGATGTAGAGTATACATATGTTCAACTTTAAAATATAATAAATTGTTTCCTAAATTTTTTTTTATACTTTTACTTTCACCAGCAGTACATAAGAATTCAGGTTTCATATCCTTGCTAACTCTAGGTATATTCAGACATTTAGCTTCTTTTTCCAATATACTTAGGATTACAGATATTTACATCTTTAGCACATCTGAGATTAATTTTCGTTCACTGTATTAAGTAGAGACCTTTCCTTTTTGAAAGACAACAGCTTATTTTCCCCCGCTGTTTATTTTTGAATATATGTCCTCTATTCATCTTGAGTGACACCCTATAAGATACATTATATTATCATGAATGTGTGGACCTCTCTAGACTCTCTTCATCAGGACGTGTTACACTTTTTTCATTGGTAAGCTTTCCTTTGTATAACAACATTAATCACTCCTAGACATAGCTTCAGAAATGGCTTGATCTTTTTGTTCTGGTTAATCCACAAATTCTCAATTACTACATATAGATGTGAAAGTTGGACAGTGAAGAGGGCTGATAGGAAAACAATTGACTCATTTGAGATACGACTTTCAAGGAGAGCTCCGTGGATCACATGGGCCTCCAGGAAGATGAACAAGTGGATCCTGGATAAATAAAGCCTGAGACATTCTGGACACAAAATGACAAAACTAAGGCAGACCTACTTCAGATACCTCAGGAGAGGGCAGGGTTCTTGGAAAATAAAACAATGCTGGAAAATAGAGAAGGCAGAAGGAACTGAGAAAGACCAAACATGACATGGATCGACTCCACAAAGAAAGCCACAAGCATGAGTCTCCTTTTGCTGGCAGGACTGTGGGGGTCAGGACACTGTGGACACCACTCATTCATAGGGTTCCCAGAAGTTAGAGCTGACTCAACAACACATAAGAACAATTCCACAAAAATGTTACCGTAGTTTTCCACTTCTAGAACATTACAAAAGCTTTGTACGTGTGTTGTATTTAAACACCAATTTTGTAAATCATATTTTTAAAATATTGAATCATCCACATAAATATGGTGTCACTATTTGTATTATTTATTTAAAATATTTTAATAATTTTTTTCAAAAATTTTTTCTTTGTTGATTTTATTTTATTTTTAAATTTATTTCTGCCCTTTATTGATTTTAGAGAGAGAGGAAGGTAGAGGGAGAGAGAGATAGAAAAACATCAGTCAGAGAAAACATTGATTGGCTACCTCCTGCATGACCCCCACTGGGGATCAGGCCCACAACCTGGGCATGTGCCTTGACCAAGAATCGAACTGGCAACCTTTTGGTGCATGGGTCGATGCTCAACCACTGAGATACACCAATTGGGCTTAATGATGTTTTATAATTTTCATGTTATGAGTGTCTATTTCTAGATCTGTTTTTCTGATTCCCTGGTATATTATTAAAATTAACCTTGAAAAGGTTGGATTCTAAATCTTTTCTGCAGTAATGAGGAAATAAAACTAATTTTTAGATTAAATATTGATCCTATATTTAGCAATTCAGAAAAGGTGTTGTGGGGTTGGAAGATGGATGTTTTGTAAGCTTGTGTTAACACATTCTCAAAATCCTGGCCCAGGGGGAAACCTGGACTGCCCAGGTGTATTGGGTGCTTCATTTACATGTGAATAAGGGTTTGTTACCTTTTGGTTTCAAGGTCTCTTCCCGAAAAAAGCAAGAGACAAAGCTAGGGTGTATGGTTTACAGTAGTACCATCTCAAGGAAATAATTTACATAAATCTATTTGTAACCTGGGGTACCAATCTGCAAATAAATGGGACTGCATCCAGAGATCTGGAGCATTTGCTCTCTTGCAAAGCTCCTTCTCATCCCAACCAGCACGTGGTTGTAGGTTCATTGCATTGCACCGATCCCGGCAGGCTGACAGACCACAAGTGGTGACCCTGATGTGATTCGGGTATGCAGTGGTGAGATTCGACACAACCAGCAAGTGGTGATGCAGCGGCAAGATTCAAGGCAACCAGCAATGTAACAGTATGCAAAAGGAAAGTAGTGATCTGGATCCAAAGTAAACTTCACTCGAGAAAGAGTTTTCTCGAGCCAGTAGCACCTGGCTTGGGACAGCTGCCAGCATATCTAGTGAGGGGTTTTCAGTAAGACAGCATGGGGTCAGTATTTACAGCATTACAGCAGCTGACACAGGACATCAGTCCCAGCAGGGAGGCAGCTCCAACCTCCCCTTTGGAGGAAACTCCAGAGCTGACCGCTCCCGCATGGTCACCAAAGGAGGAAAGTTTCCTCCCTCTCCTCCACCTTTTGTGGGGAATTTCTTAGCCTCACCATGCCCAGCAATGGAGGGCTGTCTATAGAAGCCAGGAAAGCAGGCGACCTTAGGGCTTTCCCAGCTATAATATGGCCAGGTCAACAAGCTGTGCACGAATGTCTGCCTTATCAGGTTTTTTAAAAGAATTCAGGAAAAGCATAAAGGAGAATGGTTTGCAAAGTTCCTTTACTATAATAATGTTGGAGGGAATAGCTGGTAGTTGTCTGATGACTCCCTGGGATTGGGCGACATTAGTAAAAACAGTGTTGACACTGGCCCAATTCGCCATGTGGAAGGTCAAACGGAGGCTTGGAGACTTCTGAGACTTCCTGGCAGGAAGTGCCAGCCTGGATCTTATCGCCACCACAGAATTAACCCTTAAGGAGTCTGATGATATTTGTTTAGTTCCTACAGGAGTGTATGGCTCCTTGCCGGAGGGGAAAGTAGGTTTAGTGATTGGAAGATTTAGTTTAACAGTGAAAGGATTACAAGTGATGCCAGGGGTAATTGACTCAAATTTTGAAGGAGAAATTAAAGTAATATTTAAGGCAGTTGGCTCTCATGTGTTAACACCCAGAACCTGAATAGCCCAACTTCTTTTGTTACCCTACTGGATTCCTGGAGCCAACTCCACAATAATAGGGAATGCAGAGTTTGGGAGCACTGGTCAGTGTGATGTTCTCTGGACTGCGGCTATGAACACCAAAAAGCCCTTGCTCTCCATTAATGTACAAGAACAGCCCTAGCCTGTTTGGCTCAGCGGTTAGAGTCGACCTGTGGTCTAGAAAGACCTGGGTTCGGTTCCAGCTAAGGGCGCGTACCTCAGCTGCAGTTTGTCCCCGGCCCTGGTTGGTCATGAGGATGGCAGCCACTCAATGTGTCCCTTTCACCAATGTGTCCCTTTCACATTGATCTCTCTCTCTCTCTCTCTCTCTCTCTCTCTCTCTCTCTCTCTCTCCCTTTCTCTCCCTTCCACTCTATCTGAACAAAAAATGAAAAAATGTCCTCGGGTAAGGATAAAATATATATACAAGAACAACTATTTTCAGGATTAGTGGATAATTTTTACTATAACAACATGGGAATGGCCTAAGTAATGGACCAAAGTCCCAGTACCCCTATTAATTACAAAAGTGGGAGGAACTCAAGCTCTTCAACTAACTACTCACTCCCTTCATTGTACAGGTCCAGATGGACCAAAAGGATGGATTCAATCCTATGTCATGGAGTCTTCCCTAAATTTGTGGGGAAGTGATCTTCTCTCTCAATGGGGAATGGTTATTCAATCCCAGCCTTTTGGCTAGGGGTCACTGGTAAAATTCCTCTTTTCATTGGCCTGGAAAACAACAGAACCAGTATGGGTTGATCAGTGGCCCTTAAAAGGGGGAAAATTCTAACATGGAAACAGATTAGTGAAAGAGCAATTAGAAGCAGGTCATATAGAACCTTCAGTCAGTCCCTGGAACACTCCCATTTTTATAATTCAATAAAAGGGTGGCAAATGGAGATTACTACTTGATTTGAGGGCAATCAATGTTATTATAAAACCCATGGGAGTGTTACAGCCTGGCCTCCCCAATCCTACAATGATTCCTGAAAATTGACATGTAAGTGTTCCAGATCTTAAAGATTGTTTTTGCAATATCCCTTTCGTTCTTACAGATAGAGAGAAATTTGCTTTTTCTGCTCCCTCTATTAACAATAGTAAATCTATTTCAATGGAAGGGACTACCCCAAGAATGATAAATAGTCCGACAATTTGTCAATACTATGTGCATCATGTTATTGAGCCAGTGAGTAAACTATTTCCTGCCATTTATCTTTACCATTATATAAATGATATTTTATTAGCTGCCTCTACCCCAAAATGATTAAATCAGGCCTATGTATTGCTTCAGGAGACTTTAAAAAAGGCAGGATTACAAATTGATCCAGTCAAGGTATAGCAATTAGAACCTTGGCAATACTTAGGGTGGATATTAGGGACAAGAACTATTTGCCCCCAGAAACGTACCATTCCAGTCAAAGTGACAACTTTAAATAAATTACGAAAATTACTGGGAGCCATCGATTGGCTTTGACCTATGCTTGGTATCACTACTCAACATTTAATTCATTTATTTAATACTGTCAAAGGTGATACAGCACTAAATTCACCTAGAACTCCATCTATAGAGGCACAACAGGAACTTAAAGAAATAACTACTCAAATACAAACCAGACAAGCTCATCATCGGTCATGAAAAGACCCTATTAGACTGTTTATCCAACTGCGCCATGTCCTACAGCATTAATAGGACAATTAACAACTGAAATAAAATATCTTGAATGGTTCTTTCTCCCAGCTACCCCATCTAAAACAATAACTTAATTTGTGGAACAGTTAACAAATCCTATAGCCAAAGGTAGAAAAATAACACACGAACTGACAGGGTATGGCCCTCAGATTCTACATTTGCCTCTTACTCAGGAACAATTTACTACTTTGATTTTCCAGGCAATAGACTTTAAAATAGCTCTAGCAGATTTCATTGGCGAGATTAATTACTCTCTTCCAGTAAATAAATTATTGCAAGATATTCCTCAGTTACACCTTAGCTTGGTCCAAAAAATCAGCAATACCGCATTACCTGGGTCTAGAACTGTATTTATTGATGGATCAGGTAAATCTCACGAAGCAGGAGAAGCCTGGAAAGAAAATGAGAAATAGAAAAATATCAGCAGCCGTGAGCCTGGGTCAACTCGGAGTGCTGAATTGCAGGCTGCAATATTAGCTCTTCAACATTTTACAGAAGAGCCCTTTAATATAGTGATTCACAGTATGTAGTTAAAGTGTTACAAAGAATAGAACAAGCTTTTATTAAGCCTTTAACTGATCAACATCTATCAACCTTATTTTTGTCTCTCCAAGCTTTAATAGACCAATGCAGTCATTCTATTTTTATAACCCACGTTAGATCTCATCCCATGCTCCCTGGACCTTTAACCCAGGGAAATGAACAGGCAGATGCTCTCCTAGCAACAACTCTGCTTTTCAGCAAGCACAGTGTTCACATGCCTTTTTTCACCAAATGCTCAAGCACTCATGAAAACCTTTCATTTGACCCTCTCGCAAGCTCAAGGCTTGCCCAGATTGCCAACTTTCTGGAGGGACTCCAACATCAGCAAGAGTCAGTCCTTGGGGTCTATCCCCTAATGCCTTATGGCAAACAGATGTAACACAAATTCTATCATTTGGTCGATTTCAGTGGATACATGTTACTGTTGACACCCATTCTAATTTTCTGCATGCAACCGTCACTACCAGGGAAAAATCCAAAGATGTTAAGTGTCACTGGCTGTCCTGTTTTGCACATGTAGGGGTGCCACTGGAAATTAAAACAGATAATGGGCCAGCCTATACATCTCAGAGCATTAAAATATTTCTCCAACAATGGAGCATTAGCCATAAAACTGGCATCCCCTATAACCCTATCGTTGAACGTGTTCATGCTACTTTAAAATTATTAATCACAAAATAAAAAGGGGGGAGTATGGGAGAATCCCCTGTAAATCAGCTTTCTCTGGCAATCTATACCTTAAATTTTTAAAATCAAGATCACTTTGGCACTACAGCTGCAGAGAGACATTTTCAACAAAAAGTTCTGCCACAGGGCCCAAGCCTTTAGTCCGGTACAGAGATCCACAGCAGGGGCCCAAATGGCAAGGCCCTGCAGAGTTCCTGGCTTGGGGGCGGGGGTATGCTTGTGTTTTGTCTCCTTCAGGTCCCAAGTGGCTGGTGGATAAAACCTTACCATGAACAGGAAGAACTTGCCCTCCAACCTGACTCTCCAAATGACACAGCTGACCTCGGACACTGATTGTCAAACTCACACTCGGTCCCAGGGCCCCTCTCAAGCCCTTACTAGGGTTACCTGGGGAAACCTGAAGCAGTTGCAACAACGTTCTGAGGAAATGCTAACTAGAATGGGGATTTCTTTTACCCCAGAGAATATTTTTTGGCTTACTTATCTAAAATCTCCACCCAATCCAAGGTAGGTATTTTATGCTGCTTACCTATATTATTGAACCCTACAGCAGATACATTTGGAGGCCCCAGCAAGATTCCCTGGTGTTTTGCTACACCAAGGACTAGACGCCTAGGATGAGCAGCCTCTACCAATTCAGCTGCCAGACCTCCATAGATCTGAGGTAAGGCGCCCTCCTGAGTTTCATGGCCCCAAAGATCCTATTTGGGTTTCCGACAAGTGGCCAGGAGATGTCAAGACATCCCCAAAAAGATTGAAGGAGACCTGGTAAAGCTTCTGGAGGTGTGTTCCGGGTGACCAGTCTATCAGGATGAGAGTGAGAGGGCCAGACAGGGCGCAGCCTCTCCTCCCCTGGGAATCCCCCTAAGATGTTAGGTGGGGTTCAAATCTGGCAAAGTCTGTTCATTCAGTCTTGCCACTGGGGAGGAAGGGGAGAAGGATCACCTCCCAAGCAGCATAGGCGCTGCTCAGGATAGGAAATTTCTGGAAGAAAATTTAAACGGTGTATGAGTGTGACTCTGTGAATGTAGTTGTGTGTGAGTGACTGTGCTCCACTGTGTATGTAAACAAAAGTTTCTGTCTTGTGTGTCCTCCCTTGTTTTTGTCCTCGTCTGCCTCCCTACTTTGTCTCCCTCAATTTTGTTACGGTTAGTCTAATCGTGGATAGAAACCCTAGTGCCCAGAAGACCTCATTGGGTTGCATTTTGAAATATTCTTAGAGAAGGATTGGAGAAAGGTTCTGATACTGGTAGTGGGCAAAGAGAAATCTGGGCAAAGGCAGGGCAGTGGCTGTGTGGCAGAGTTATAGCTAAAGGCCCGAACAAGTTTCTGGCCCAAACATATACTCTTTGGGCCCTAATTAGAGATTGTCTTGATCCTGTGCAGAAAACAAAAAGGTGGGGAAGCAAAGTGTAGTGAAAGACTGGAGAAAAGCCGAGAAAGGCTATGAGTCCTTAACAACTCCCCCACCATCTTCCGCTACAGCTGTGATTAATATTTGTGCTTTGTAGGCCTGGAAAGAGCTCCCAACAAAAGGAAAAAATTTGCTAGATCTTACATCCTTGAGACTAAGACCTGAAGAGCCATATCTAGATTTTATAGCTCTATTGCTACAGGCAATTAATTTCTGTTTCAGGGGCCATCCCTGCTGGTGGGCCCCTCTGTGCATCCTGCATGGTGTCGCACTTTGGGACTGGGGTCGGTGTGGAGAGCCCCCCGTCCTGGGAAACAGAGGCGATGGGCAGGTGATCACACGGGCACTCACCCAGAGGCCACAGGGTTTCCTGGGGAGGGAAGTCAGGCCACAGAAGGGGTGTGTTCCTTTGGTGCCAGCCCAGGTGGCTCATCTGTCCACCACCTCAGGTTTAGCAGCAGCTAGTTTCCAACAGGCTTCTCTGAACTTTGGGGAGTTGAAAATAGGGATCCCAGGCACAGGCGCAAAGTGCTCTTAGAGAGTTGAAAAACACTCTGCCCCATGTAAACTTGCTCGCTAGGACGATGCTCCCTTTCCTATGTCCTCTTGTAAACCTGGGGTCAGAGGATATTCTTCCATCCCTCTGCCCATGGTGGGACCCAAATACTGCTGGGGGGAGGGCTTCCTTGGACACTTTTCACCACGTTCTCCTATTAGGTCTATTGGCCCAATTGGCTGAAACAGCAAAGGTGGTAGTAGCAGCAGCCTTAAGGAAAACAGGGCCCTCGGGGAAGGATCACCCTAGGAAAGGTCAGGATGGCAGGCTTAGGTCCCAATTATGGGTAGAAAAGACTAGGGCAAAGTCAGGTGTAGAGGAACAAAGTAAAGTTTTTAACTTAGAAAAATGACAGGGCCAGGGCTCCTTCCAACTGAGCCCTCGGGAGCCCAGAAATTATTCTGGGGAATAAGAAAATAGGGGACTAACTAGTTAGTTTCCTGATAGATACTGGTGCAGCAGACTCAGTCCTGACTGGGCCAATGGGCCCCTAACCTATCCCTGGACTTCAAAGAGGACTATGAACCTTGGGAGAAATACTGTGACGCATTTGTTTCTGGTAGTGCCGGAGTGCCCATACCCCCTACTCAGAAGTGAATTTCTCCTATGACTGCTCAATTACTGGCCACTGCCACTCCAGGCTAACCCCACATCAAGTTCTATGAGACTTTGGCCATCAATCCTGCCAGCCTGCCTCCTGCATGATGACCCAGAGAAACCTCTACAGGACTACCTGGGGGTAATCGACATAGTGCAGACAACCCACCCAGACCTCAGGGATGTTCCACTGCCATCATCAGAAGAGGCAATGTTTATGGACGGGAACAGCTATGTCCAGAAAGAAATCAGGTATGCTGAGGCAGCAGCAATAACTCATGTCATTTGGTGTCAGTCATTAAGTAGGGGAACTTCAGCCCTATGGCCTGACCTTATAGCTCTAATCCAGGCTCTCCAATGAGGCAAGGAAAACCTGCTATAGACCAGAAAGCTTGGTAGGCAGCCCTAAAACAAATGGGGCCTCTCCAGATACACTAGGTCAGGAAATGATCTGGCTGAACAGAAGCAAGCCACCCAAGAATCAATGGATGATGGACACTGATTGATGGGAGGTTGTTAGTCCCAGAGGTTTTAGGTCAGACTTTAGTCAACCAGCTGCACCAGACTACCGACTTAGGTTACTCCAAGCTTACTAAACTCCTGAGAGACAGGTTATGTCCAGTAAAGTCACAGGGAAAGGGAGAAGGCAGAGAGAAGCAGAAATGTGTGGGTCTGAGTAAGGAGGAAGAGAAGGAAAACTGGGTCATGTGCAGACAGCAGATAGATTGAGCAAGCTCTCAGGTTTATGTCAGGGAAAGGACTAGGAGAGTGGCAGAGGGTCTATGTAAGTTAAAAAAAAGATTATGCAGAGGAGATAAAATAAGCAAGGATAAAAGAAAGGAACACACTTATTGCAGGAAGACAGGACCTTAAGGGAAACCTTGACCAAATTTACTTTAGAAACCAATGAAAACTGGACCACTCTGCTCCCCCTCACCCTCTTATAGTTCTTAAAGGCCCTGCAGTCCACCCAGAAAGCTGTCCATAAACTTGTCTGCAAAGCCCTGCCTGTGCCCACCTCGGACCTTGTGCACCCTTTCCATCCTGGGAACTTGATAAGGTTCTCTGAGGATTCTTGTGTCCTCTGTGCAGAAAATCGAAAAACGAGTGATGATGTTCCTGACCACTGCAGCAGTGGCAATCCCACAATTTTAAGAAAACAAAAAGGGGGGAGATGTGGGGTTGGGGTGTTGGAAGATGGACGTTTTGTAACCTTGTGTTAAGCCCTCTCAACCTTGTGTTAATGCATTCTCGAAATCCTAGCCTGGGGGTGAAACCTGGCCTGCCCATGTGTATTGGGTGCTTCATTTGCATGTGAATAAGGGTCTATTATCTTTTGGCATCAAGGTCTCTTCCCAGAAAAACCGAGAGACAAAACTAGGGGGTAAGGTTTGCAGTAATGCCATCTCAAGGAAATAATTTACATAAATCCACTTGTAATCTGGGGGTACCAATCTGCAAATAAATGGGACTGCATCCAGAGATCTGGAGCATTTGCTATCTTGCAAAGCTCCCTCTCACTCCAACCAGTGTTTGGTTGTAGGTCCATTGCATTGCACCAATCCTGGCAGGCTGAGAGACAGCAGCTATTTTATTAATTTTTACAATTTTTCATTTTACCCCTTTACATGAGTTTATTTCTTATATTTTAAACTTTTTATTTTGTTTTTGTTTTCTTTTTTTTCTCTGCTAGCTGCTCCCTCCATTGATTTTCTAGCAACAATTAACATTAGATATCATTGTCTTACATAAAAAGCACATATCTCTATAATGAACAAAATAAGTTGATGAACAAAATAGACCCAGAGACATAGAAAGAAGTAGGGTTCAAACTGACAAACCTCGGGGTGGGGGATGTGTGGAAAAGATAAACCAAAGATATTACATGCATATATGCATAACCAATAGACATAGACAACAATGCTGTGGTGGGGAGGGTTGGATCAGGAGGAAGGCGTCTATGGGAGAAAAAAGAGAAACATCTGTAACAAAAATAAATTAATTAATAAAAAAAAAGAATAGAATTTAAAAAGCAAATATCTCTAACCTTTCTCAGTCTTAAATACAAATTGAAATTATTTGGTTTATTCAATACCATTATTGACATAAAGAAACAGAAAAAAAAAAACAAAAAAAAAAACATTTGCAATGATAACCTTTTGGAACAAAATTTCAAGCAATGAGTTCATAAACCATAACCATTAAATTAAAAGAAGAGCTAACATTAACAGTGATTGTCCACTCTTTGGAATGCACCCTCATTTCAACTTGGTACTATATTTGTAATGTTAATGCTGCAACCTTTTGAGATAGACTCACCATTCAAAGTGAATGCATAATGAACCTCATTATCAAAAATATTTGGTAAATTTTTTTTTGCTTAAATTAATGGAGAATAGAGAGCAATAATTAATGACAGGATAAGTACCATAAACAATGATTATCTTGAGAGGGAATTGGCGAATATGTGACAAAGATATGAAGATTTCTCCCCAACTTCTTTTAGTTCAATGTAATTAATCCCTTTGAAAATTGCAAATTATTTTCTTTTATGTTGGGAAAAATATGTGGCTCAGCATCAAAATATTTTCTAATTATGTTATTTTTTACGAATCTCAAGAGAAATCAATAGACATTACATTTACTTAATCAACATATTCATTTTTCTGCATAAAAAAGCAATTCACATGTTCCTTTTAACAAAGAAATGATTAAATAAAGAATCTGTTTATCATATATTCTTATTTATTATTTCTTACATGCATTTTTTTATTAACTTGAATAAACTTATCGGAGTAAAATATTAACATCCTTAAGTTAATCCTTAGGGAAATGATATACATAAATATGTTAACAATTTAAAAAGTGATGAATCATAAAATCATATAATTTGTGAAACTGGCTTAAAATTTTTTACATTTAAATTTTAAAACATAATTAATTATATTTGTATGTTTATTTATTTACCTACAAATATTAATTAATGCCTAATATATGACAGTCACTGTTCCATTAACTTGATCAATAATTGTAAAAATATGTGCTACAAAAATTTTATTAGCTAGTTAAAATGAAGAAAAATATAAACAAGTAACTGAAAATAACTACAATGAGCGGATTTTTATAATTAAGTGCTTCATTCTACCTTTCATGCTGTAGACTCTGTAGCAATATATTTTCTGATATATCTCCTCAGGCAAGAGCAACAAAAGAAATAATAAATAAATTGGACTACATCAAGCTAAAATGTTTTTGCTCAGCAAAAGAAACCATCAACAAAATGAAAAGATAACCCACTGAATGGGAGCACACATTCCACATTTGGTGATATATCTGATATGGGGTTAATATCCAATATTTATAGAGAACTTATAAATCTCAACATAAAAAAAAATCTAATTAAAAATGGGCAAAGGACACCAATAATCACTTCTCCAAAGAGAATATACAGATGGATAATACACATACAAAAAGATGCTCAACTTCACTAATTATCAGACAAATACAAATTCAAACCTCAAAGAAATATCACCTCACATCTGTCAGAATGGCTATCCTCAATAAATCAACAAACAATAAATGTTAGCGAGGATGTGGAGAGAAGGGAATTCTTGTGCACTGTTGGTGGGAATGCAGATTGGTGCAGCCACTGTGGAGAGCAGTATAGAGCTACCTCCAAAAACTGAAAATGGAAATGCCTTATGATGCAGTCATTCTACTTCTGGAAATTTATCCAAAGAAACCTGAAACACTAATTCAAGAGAATATATGCACCCTTATGTATTTGCAGCATTATTTACAATAGCCAAGATTTGAAAGCAGCCCAAGTGTCCATCAGTAGATGAGTTAATAAAAAATCTGTAGTACATTTACACAATGGAATACTACTCTGCCATAAAAAGGAATAAAAATTTACCCTTTGACATAACATAGATAGACCTTGAAAACATTATGCTAAATGAAATAAGCAAATCAGAGAAAGACAAGTAGCATATGATGTCACTCATGTGTGAGATTTAATGAACAAACTGAACAAACAAAATAGAGCCAGACTCAGAGAGAGCAGGCAGACAGCTCTGGTTGGGGACTTGGGAGATGATGGGATACAGGCAGAAACTGAGCATAAAAGATACAGAACACTAGTTGGACACATACACTAGTGTGGTGATTGTGAGGGTTGGAAGGAACAGGGAGGTGGAAGAGGGTATGGGGGGATAAATGGTAATAAAAAAGAATTAGAGAAAATAAATAAATAAAAATAAGAGACTCATTGTTATCCCAACCCAAAATATTTAAATTAATGAATATAAACAATCTTATATAATAAAATCAAGATATGTAAAAATCTGAAGTAATGAAAGAATGTACCTGTGTCAGGTGAATCAATGATTAACAAAACTATTTAGCTTATTTACAACTATGCTTTTTAACGTCATTTTTACAGAGTTTTTTTAGTAACAGTAGAGTAAGGGACTTGTGAAAATATAGAATTTACCCTACATGTCATAAACTGTAAAGTCCCTTTGATCAATACTGATTTTTTACTGAGTTAAGAGATTACAGTTGTTGCCCAGAGTGGCTCAGTGGATTGAGCATTGTCCAATGGACTGAGAGAGCCCAGTTCTATTCCTGATCAGGGTCAGGGCACATGCCCAGGGTTGCAGGCTCAATCCCTAGTAGGGGGCATGCAGGAGGCAGCCAATCAATGTTTCTATCTCTCTCTTCCTCTCTCTAAAAAAATCAATGGAAACATTTTTTAAAAAAACAGAGAGATTACAGTTGTCAGAACATAGAGTTTATCACTTATGCACCTTCTGTGAAAGGCAATATATGCATTACCTCATAAGATAATCAGAAGAAAAGGACTGAAAGATTATATGACAGATAGATAGATAGATAGAAGATAGATAGATAGATAGATAGATAGATAGATAGATAGATAGATAGATAGATGATAGATGATAGATAGATGGAAGTTTGCACAGATGTCAGATCGTAGTTTTTAATGGCATGATGATGGATCTTTACAATTCAAGTTTTTAAGCAGTATTTTTCATGACATTATAGATATTTCTTTACAAGCACAAGAACTCTACCTGTTCTGATGATTAGAAGATTGAATTTACTAGAAGACACACATACATGCACACATACATATAATATACATATATGTATTCATATATATGTATATTATGCATATAATGCATATATGTGTGTGTATATGTGTGTATGTATATATATAAAATCTTCTAAGTAACTGAGATAAAATGAAACTAGACAGGAATATTAGGTAGCTGGGTATTAATGTTTTCTGTTAAAGATTGTGCTCAACTCAATTCTCCCTCTTCCTATTGTCTATTGCAAAGTCACTTAGTAGCTTGAAGTTATGCTTTCTTTGTCTGCAATATGTGTAAAATTATAACACCTCCCTCAATGACTAGTGTAGAAAATTAATTGATAATTTAAATAAAAAAGTGTAATACAAAATTTGATGCATTATGAGTTCTCTCTGCATATAGACTTTCACTGCATATGGACATCCGACGTGCTTTATTCAACTTGGTTCCACTTGTGTATTTAGGTCTGGAAAATTGGTGCTATCATCCCCTTCTACGATAAGAACCACAGACAATAAATCAATACAGTTCCAAAATCATTAAAAAGAAGTTTGATTTTCTTATTCTTTGTCCTATTTATTCAGGGTATTATTTTTTAAGCATTGTACAGTGGATTTAGTTAGTTCCTCCTTCTCATTAATTTAACTCAAGAACAGAGTTAGATTGAAGGGTTAAACTTACTCAGACAAAGGAAAACACCCCAACCCAAATCCACCCAAATCGCACTCAACGCGCGCGCACGCGCACACACACACACAATAATAATTTGGTAGTTGGTTCTGTACTAATTTGAAATTAGCTAAGAGAAAGAGAGAGAGGGAGAAGATATAAATAGCCAATTATTTTTTTTTATATTGGAATAAGTCCTTAAGGTAATACAGAGATCAGGAACCACTTCATGATGCAATGTTTGATTTCATGTATCTTCATGTGAGCTAATTTTATCTTCTCTTGAGATGGAGTTTCTGCCTTTGGAGGATTGATTCCACAAGTAAACTTTATAATCTGATCCCTGTGGTCACCCAATTCTCTTTTAAGAAAACAAAATAAAAGTGGAGCAACATGTACTTACTCAGAAGATGTCTCAAATTTTTACAAATAGGCCATTCAAATTTTCACTGCATTTTATTTTATTTAAAAATTAATATTTTAAATTTCTAATCTCTGAGAACTCTTAAAAACAATAATAGTCTACATGAGTAAGACACCAGAGAAGAAAGCTCATGAGGATTCGATGCTGTTATTTACTGTGGTGGACAGGTACTGGAGCTGCTACTGCGTGACATTACATTAATAGTTTACCTAGTAAAAAGAACAATTACTTAGTTTACTTGTAAAACACTACAAAATCATTCTTAAGCATATGATAGATGTCAAAATATTGGCTATTTGAAACGGTCGCTATTTTTGCTGCTTAGGGCACATGAGAAATTTGTGGGAGGCAATGCAGGAATTCAGAAGTTGAAGAATAAGTAGCGTGGACTTGAGAGAAAGAAACACTGTATTTGAGTTAAACTCATATGCCTCTCAGAGACTGGGAGAGACTTCAGCAGGTACACTTGTATCCTTTGCATGTTGCATGTCAGCTGGTAGAGAAGAACATTTGTAGAACCTTAAATAGAGCATGTGCCCCAAGAGCAGTTATTGAAGAGGCCTCCAACAGATTACCTAAAGTCACGTGCTTCATAAATTCAAATGCTTTTCCAATTGTGCACTGATTTCTCTCTTTCGTCAATTGTTCTATTTACTATGCTATATTAACCGAGGGATTTTTTTCCATGTGTGAATGTCTTTATTAACATTTCATTTTTTTTTGTAAAAATTTAAAAAATAAAACATTCAACCTAATACAAGCTTAAGAAAATTATATTTGTAAAACATGACCAGAACAAATTATACTTTGGTGACTGAGTTCATCCTGCTGGGATTAGTAGACACTCTGGAACTGGAGATGATCCTGTTTTCTCTCTTTTTTGTGATTTACACACTGACACTTTGGGGAAATGTTGGGATGATCCTCTTAATCAGAGCTGATTCCCGACTTCACACACCCATGTATTTCTTCCTGGCTAACCTGTCCTTTGTGGATGTTTGTTGTTCCTCCAACATCACGCCAAAGATGTTGGTGGATTTATTATCAGAGGAGAAAACCATCTCCTTTGCTGGCTGCTTTCTGCAGATGTACTTCTTCATCGCCTTGGCTACAACCGAATGCCTTCTCTTTGGGTTAATGGCTTATGACCGTTATGTGGCCATATGCAACCCTCTGCTTTACCCCTTGGTCATGTCCAGGACAGTCTGCCTTAAAATGGCAGCAGGGGCTTTTATAGCAGGACTTTTGAACTCCATGGTTGACACAAGTTACATAAGCAGCCTGCCATTCTGCAGTTCCAATGTCGTCCACCACTTCTTCTGTGACACCCCTCTACTTTTAAAGCTCTCATGTTCTGACACACGCCTGAACGAAAGCATCTTCTCCACTTTTGCAGGAGTGAATATAGTTGGGACTCTGTTGGTCATCCTCACCTCCTACACCTACATTCTCTTCTGCATTTTCCGTATGCATTCAGGGGAGGTAAGGCACAAAGCTCTCTCTACCTGTGCCTCTCATCTGACAGCTATCATTCTGTTCTACTCCACCGCCATCTATACTTATCTGAAACCTAGTTCTAGCTACTCCCTAGGTCAGGACAAAGTAGCTTCTGTGTTCTACACAGTGGTGATCCCCATGTTGAACCCTCTGATTTACAGCCTCAGGAATAAGGAAGTAAAGAAGGCTTTATGGAATGCAATTACCAGGAAAGGGATTCCTTCATTTCTGTGATTGTGTCGTTAATTTTCTGAACTTATCATAGTATTTAATGACCTTTCAGAGGCTGCTGCAAGCATACAGTTTTTTTGTAAGAATATTTTTAAGTAATCAGGGTAATTTTCAAGTATACATATCATATTAGGTAAATTAGCCAACTTATACATGACCATGGTTCCTCATCTAATCAACCCACATTATCACTGAGTCCTCAAAAATACAGCGTATTTGTAATAAAATCTTGCCTAGGAAAATGCAGGTATAAAGTGTTTAGCAGCAAAAGTAACAACATCACATGAAACTAGTCATAGAAAGTATTTGAAATTATCCATGCGTTTTTTCCTGTGCATTGTTATTCACCACGTATATTGTGATGAATGAGTCATCTGGGATGTGGCAAAGCAAAACTTATGGTTTGTCATGAAGAGGTCATCCAGCTTGACCATTCATAATGCTCTCAATGATCCACATAGGCGACCTTGGTTAAACAAGTGTTCGTGAAGCTGTTGGTGTTGTCTGTGGACCTCTGGGCCATGCTCTCAGCCTACAGATATGTAGTAGTTACCTAGCCCTGGATGCCCTGCTGCAGAATGGTCAGGCTGTCTCCGGTGGTTCACTTTTCCTGAGAACCTTACCTACTTTCTTCTGCACCAGTTGGCTGCTCATTGACTAGATATTTTCAACTTTCCCTGCCTGTATATTTAATGGAATCATATATGGGACCAGGATATTTCACAAATAAAAACTAATACATTACTTCCATAAAATGCTTTGATTTCCAGTAAAACAGAAATAGAAACAATGCTTGAAAGATGAATTTCGAGATTTGGGATTTCAGATATATCTTATTTTAAGATATGTTCTCTACTGTCTAGTTCCGCATCCTACATTTAATTAATCTCATTTAAAAGGTCTACAAATATTTTCATCTTTGGGAGCTATTATTATTAATGATGTTTCTTACTTTTATTTAGTTGAATATAGGCTTCTTATGTAAATTTTTTGTATCTTAAATCTATTAATATTTGTAAAGTTATTTTATCATATGTTCTTGCTTATTGTTCAATGCATTTACATGAAAAAAATGTTCCAAATATTTTTTACTCTTTAACTGAAAAGAAATTTAAATTATAAAAGCATTAGGGGACTTCCAATTTTTATATTGTGTGTGATTTTATCATTCTCTTCTTTCTTCAGAACCTGACAATATTTATTAAAACCTCCCCTATGAATGTAATATTATTTTTGCCTCTTTGCTGTATTATCTTTATTGCTTTGTGGTTTTTTATATCCTGAGTCTTTTATTTTACTTGAATGTTTACTGTTACTACATTCTCCAAACATACACATATCAATCAACGTTTGCCTCATTCAATAGTTTTGAGTAATTTTTTAATTAAAATTAATGATGTCTGAAATGTATGTCTTTAAGCTATGTGTTGTCCAATATTTTTATCAGTAATTAGATAAGGCCAAATAGATAATATTTCACAAAACCTATGACAAAGTTGGCAAAGTAAGCAAACAGGCTGGAAGGAGTAAAAAAATAAATCAATATTCAAGAATCACAAATTCCAAAATAAACAACTAAAAATAATCATTAATAGATGAAACCCTGCATTTAAGCAGGGAAAAATATCTATACACATAGCTTGATGTTATTGTATAAAAATAATTTTGGATTTAGTTTACTAACTGTAAAATAATATGGGCAATGTAACATTCATTGGTCTATTAAAAATAGGAAGAAAGACATACATATTGTAAGCAATAAGTAGGTAAAGGCTGGAGTCAAGATTAAGTGAAGTGATAATTCCATTTATCTTCACAGTGATCAAATAAAATAAAAGACAGTGTGTTAAGTCATAGTCAGCAAGTTTCGATGGACAGAAATAAACAATATCATGTCCAGGAGTCAATGTGGTTAGTTATAGGGAAAAAAAAAAAAGTCAAATGCAAAGTAATTGAATTGACGTGATAATATGTAATCCAAGAGGCATATTCAAAGAACTTTATTAAAAATATATTGTTTTATTGAAATATATAGTTTTATAGAAACATTGTTAGAACAAATAGCTTTATAGAAAATGTATGGAGTGCATGTCAAATAGAATGTGTGGCATCAGAAAGCAGAATTGTGAACATTTTTTACTAATTTTAGATATAATTTACTGCTTTAGCTGAGAAATTGAAGTGTATTATCTTTAAGATTCTCTTACATTTTTGTGACTTTAATCCTTTTGTGAAAACATTGCATATTTCCATCCTAAATCTCAGAAGAGTCTTTGGTATATTTCAGCTACTAACAAAACTGATTGCCTTAAGAACTAAAGAAGGAGGTGATGAATATTGTCCAAGGAATTCTGAGGTTTTGCAAACAGAAGATCAACCTGATAAAGACATGTGTCAAAAACTCTGAGTTTCTGATTGAGCTTCAAACCCTCAACCTCCTTAAAGTGTATGATCATATTTACCACATGTTGTTAAATAAACAAAAATAATAACATACAATTTATTAGTTAAGTTTGTGTTGAGGGTGTGTCAGATTCATTAATACACTGGGAAGAGAAACAGAAAGATGATAAAAAGGTACAGACTTAGACAGGAAATGAAAATAGGTTTATTTATAAAGCTGGGACACATAATGAACAGCATAAAAATGTTCAATAAAGTAGAAGTTTTATTTTGCACATCATAAAATCATCACTCTCAAATAATGTGTTGCGTGAGAGGACTGTGCATCAGAATAATGTGTGTGCTAGATTTGGTCAGAGATAGTGAAAAAGAATAAACAACCCATTCAAAGAGTGAATGGTCAAATATATCTGTGGCTGAGTGTGATACCAAAGCTTTATCCTCCAACAGCAGTGCCCAATAAACACAATTAGCATGGGCTCCTAGAATGTGCCAACAGAGGTGAAAAGCAGTGACCGGAAACAAATTTCGTTTTTAAATGGGCCATTGTCAGTGATTTATTTCTAGTGTAACAAAAAGTGCAAAAGACCCTATGTTCCTATTTCTTAATTTTAATTTTTCTCTTTAATAATGCATACATATTACATTTTATCTCTGAAAATAAGGCAAGACTCATATAAAGTAGCTATTTATTCTTGATCTGCTCAAATGAAAATAATATACTTAATGTGAAACACACACACACACACACACACACACGATTTTAAAGACACTGACATGCTACTACGAACCTTAATATATATAAAAAGCTTGAATCACTGAGAGCAGACCTTGTCCAAGAGGTTGTTTCCAGTATACAGCTCACAGACATCTTATGATTTGTCTCTTCTGTAATTTCACTTTCTGTATCAGAAGTGTAGGCTGCAACTCCACCTCTTCATCGTCTTTGTCAATGACAGCATTGTTCATGTTGAGAATGTTTATAGCATGACTCTTTTCCCCTTGCCTGGATTCAAATTGATTGCTAATGCTACATTCTTGGATTTACAAGTGGAGTAAGAAAAAAAGCACCAGTAGCCGCAACAATGCATTTGCACATTGCTACTTATTTTGAGAGCTGCAATTTGCTCAAATATTTTAAAAGAAACTGTGAATTAACTAGCATCCAACTACAGTGGACTTAATTATGCACAAAGCAACATGGAATACCACTATAGCTAAGCAATCTCTAGCAAGCAAGAAGAACAAAGCAGAGGCATCACACTTCCCGATTTCAAACTACTGGGTGGGCAAAATAGGTTTATAGTGGGTTGTATAGAAAATAATACCATAATTAATGAGTAATCATACAAGAATAAACTCAGTGTCTTGCGTACTCACAACTGTAAACCTACTTTTGCCCCACCATGTACATTACAAAGTTTAGCAATCAAAACAGAATGGTATTGCATGCAAACAGACACAGATCAGTGGAACAAAATAGGAATCCCATAAATATGTATGGTTCATAAAGGCACCAAAAATACAGAAGAGGAAGAAATAGTCTCTTCAATAAATTGTACTGGAAAAACTGGATATCCACATGCCAAAAAATAAAATTAGATTCCTATCTTACGTCACTCACAAAATTTAACTTGAAATGCATTAAGGACTTCTATTCTACAACATATACAAAAATCAACTCAAATTGAATTAAAGACTTAAATATCTAATAATGGGTTAATATTCAAATACATATAAGAACTTACACAACTCAATATAAAAAAACAATAGTCATATTAAAAAATAGGCAAGGGACATTTTTTTCCAAATAAGTACAAACAATCAACAGATATATGAAAAGATACTCAACATCATAATCATCAAGGGGATGCAAATGAAAAACACAATGATATATCACTTTACTGGTAGGATATCTAGTATCAAAAAGAGACACGAGCCCTGGTCAGTTTCGCTCAGTGGTTAGAGCACCAGCCTGCAGTCCAGAGAGACCCATGTTCAGTTTCCGCTAAGGGCATGTACCTCGGTTGTAGTTTGTCCCCGGCCATGGTTGTTCGTGTGGGTGGCAGCCACTCGATGTGTCCCTTTCATGTCAATGTTTCTCTCTCTCTCTCTCTTCTTCTCTCTCCCTCCAACTCTATCTTAACAAAACATGGGGGAAAAAATGTCCTCGGGTGAGGATAAAAAAATAAAACAGAGAAAAAGAGACAAGAGATCAGTGTTAGTGAATATGTGAAGAAAAAGGAATCTTTTTTGATGGGAATGTGAATTGGTTTAGCCACTATGGAAAACAGTATAAAGATTCCTCAAAATTTTAAAAACAAAAAAATACTATATGATCCAGCAATCCCATTTCAGGATATATATCCAAAGAAAATAAAATATCTTCATTCTTTTTTAGACAGTAGCAAGAAATAGCTCTGGTTGACCTGAGTTTGGTATAACATCCACTGCTGAGCCAATCAACTGTGGCCATGTGTGTGCATTCATGGGTATATAATGGGCACTTGAAACATGGGTGATGAGAATGAAGAAAGTTCTTAGATAATTCATGCAGGATGAGTAGAAATATTGGAGGAACCACTTTGTAAAGTACATGATTGTCTAACCTCTATGCTTCTCATCTAAAATTAATACAGAATAATATTAAATGTAAACTCTAATTGAAAAAAAAAAGCGATATCTAAATAAAAAAGCAATGTGTCCTACTAGTTGAATTAAACTAAGTAGAAAATCAGAAAATCCTATGATTCTAAGATCTGAGGTTTTAAAGACAAATAATCTAGGATGGGATTCCAGGATTAGTGTGAGGCTCAACAGTCATTCAGGGACAGGTGGATTTTTCACTGATGACTTCCATGGCTGCTGGGGTCACTGTGGGCCAGTTAGCCAAAATGAGAAGTGAAATTCCAAGAGATGCCCCTTAAGCAAGTGAGTAAATCTATACCCATTTTTATCTTTCCTATTTCATTGACAAGAACTAAGTCACATGGTCATGAAAGCTGCAGGGAGAGCCTGCAAAACACATCCTGGCTACTGTGAAAATTAAAACAAATGAAAGAAAAGAAGAAGAAGAAGAAGAAGAAGAAGAAGAAGAAGAAGAAGAAGAAGAAGAAGAAGAAGAAGAAGAAGAAGAAGAAGAAGAAGAAGAAGGAGAAGAAGGAGAAGAAGAGAGAAAGAAGAAAGAAGAAGAAAGGAAGAAAGAGAGAGAGGAGGGAGGGAGGGAGGGAGGGAGGGAAGGAAGGAAGGAAGGAAGGAAGGAAGGAAGGAAGGAAGGAAGGAAGGAAGGAAGGAAGGAAGGAAGGGAGGAAGGAAGAAAGGAGAGTAGGAGGGAGGAAGGAAGGGAGGGATAGAAGAAGGAAGGAAGGAAGGAAGGAAGGAAGGAAGGAAGGAAGGAAGGAAGGAAGGAAGGAAGGAAGGAAGGAAGGAAGGTTGAGTGTGGTAGACACATATCAGTTTCTAGCATGGTGCACAATACCATCATGCAAACAAAAGAAAGTGAAGGAAATTAAGGGAAAACGTGCCATTATTTGATTTACATCTTAGAAAAATATTATTTTTTTAAATTTTCTTTTCTTTTTTTATTAATATTTTTTTGTTAAAGATGTTTCTCCTTCCCCCCCCCCCCCCGCTGATTCCTCCCACCCCCTCCCTCCCCGCCCTGTCCCCAGTTTGTTGTCCATGTCCACTGCTCAGGCATACATGCACATAAGTTCTGTGGTTTATCTCACCCCAACACCCCCTCTTATGGGGATTGTCAGTCTGTGCCCCACTTCCACATCTCTGGGACTACCCCATTCCTCAGACTGTTATGTTCATTATATTCCACAAATAAGTGAGATCATATGAAACTTGTCTTTCTCTGTTTGGCTTGTTTCACTTAGGATGATACTTTCCAGGTCCCTCCATGTAGTCTCAAAGGATAAGAGATCTTTCTTTCTTACAGCTGTGTAGTACTCCATTGTGTATATGTAGCAAGGCTTTTTTATCCATTCGTCTACTGATGGATACTTGGGCTGTTTCCAGATCTTAGCTATTCTAAAAAGTGCTGCTATAAACATGGGGGTACATATATTCTTTCTGATTGGTGTTTCAGGCTTCTCAGGGTATATTCCTAGAAGTGGGATGACTGGGTCAAATGGAAGTTCAATTTTTAATTTTTTGAGGTAACACCATATTGTTTTCCATAGTAGCTGCACCAGTCTGCATTCCCACCAGCAGTGCACTAGAGTCCCCTTTTCTCCACACCCTCGCCACCTGTTGTTTGATGATTTGTTGATGGCGGCCATTCTGACAGGTGTGAGGTGATACCTCATAGTTGTTTTAATTTGCATCTCTCTGATGATTAGTGATGATGAGCATTTCTTCATATGTCTCTTAGCCATTTGTATGTCCTGTTTGGAGAGGTGTCTATTTAGTTCCTCTGCCCATTTTTCAATTGGGTTCTTTGTCTTCCTTTTGTGGAGTTGTATGAGCACTCTATATGTATTGGAAATTAACCCCTTATCTGATATATCATTGGCAATTATGCTTTCCCACACAGTGGGTAGCCTTTCCGTTTTGATAATTGTATCTTTCGCTGTGCAGAAGCTTCTGAGTTTGATGTAGTCCCATGTGTTAATTTTCTCCTTTGTTTCTATTGCCTTAGGTGATGTATCAGTGAAAATTCTGCTGCGTATGATGTCTGAAAGTTTGTTGCCTACAGTTCCTTCTAGGATTTTTATGGATTCATGAGTCACATTTAAGTCTTTTATCCATTTTGAGTTTATTCTTGTGTAGGGTGTAAGTTGATGGTCTAGTTTCATTTTTCTGCATATAGCTGTCCAATTTTCCCAGCACCATTTCTTAAAGAGGCTGTCCTTACTCCACTGTATGCTCTTGCCACCTTTGTCAAATATTAATTGAGCATATTGCCTTGGGTCCATTTCTGGGTTCTCTGTTCTGTTCCACTGGTCTATATGCCTGTTCTCATGCCAGTACCAGGCTGTTTTGATTACGGTGACTTTGTAGTGTAACCTGAAATCTGGTAATGTGATCCCTCCAACTTTGTTCTTCCTTTTCAACATTGCGGTGGCTATTCGAGGTCTTTTTTGGTTCCATATGAACTTTTGAAGTACTTGTTCTGATTCTTTGAAGTATGCTGTTGGTATTTTGATGGGGATTGCATTGAATCTATAGATTGCTTTGGGTAATATGGACATTTTGATGATGTTAATTCTCCCAATCCATGAACAGGGTATGTGCTTCAACTTTTTTATATCTTGCTCTATTTCTTTTTTCAAAGACCTGTAGTTTTCTGCAAATAGGTCCTTTATTTCTTTGGTTAAGTTTATTCCTAGGTATCTTAATTTTTTTTTGCTGCAATGGTAAATGGGATTGTTTTCTTAGTTTCTCTTTCTGTGAGTTCATCCTTGGTGTATAAGAATGCCATTGATTTCTTTACATTAATTTTGTATCCTGCTACTTTGCCAAATTCATTTAAGTCGAGTAAATTTTTGATGGAGTCTTTGGGGTTTTCTACGTATAGTATCATGTCATCTGCAAATAATGACAGTTTCACTTCCTCCTTCCAATTTGGATCCCTTTTATTTTTTCTTCCTGTCTGATTGCTATGGCTAAGTCTTCCAGTACTATGTTAAATAAGAGTGGCGAAAGTGGGCATCCTTGCCTTGTTCCTGTTCTTAAGGGAAATGCTTTTAGTTTTTGCCCATTGAGTATGATGTTGGCTGTAGGTCTTTCATATATGGCCTTTATTATGTCTAGATATGATCTCTCTATTCCCACATTGGTGAGCGTTTTTATCAGAAATGAATGCTGCATTTTGTCGAAGGCTTTTTCGGCATCTATTGATATGATCATGTGGTTTTTATTCTTCATTTTTTTAATGTGGTGTATCACGTTTATTGATTTGTGAATATTGTACCAGTCTTGCATCCCTGGGATGAATCCCACTTGGTCATGGTGGATAATTTTTTTGGTGTATTGCTGGAGCCGATTTGCTAATATTTTGTTCAGGATTTTGGCGTCTATGTTCATCAGGGATATTGGCCTGTAATTTTCTTTCTTTGTAGTGTCTTTTTCTGGTTTTGGAATTAGAATTATGTTGGATTCATAAAATGAGTTTGGAAGTCTTCCTTCTTCTTGAATTTTTTGAAATAGTTTGAGGTGTTAGTTCTTCTTTGAATGTTCGGTAAAACTCCCCCATGAAGCCATCCAGGCCTGGGCTTTTGTTTGCTGGGAGAATCTTGACTACATCTTCAATTTCTTCTGTTGATATTGGTCTGTTCAAGTTTTCTATCTCTTCCTGGTCCAGTTTTGACAGACTATGTGTTTCTAGAAATTTGTCCATTTTGCTTAGATTGTCGAATTTGTTGCCATATAATTGTTCATAGTAGTTGTTAACAATCTTTTCTATTTCTGTGGTGTCAGTTGTTACTTCTCCTCTTTCATTTCTGATTTTGTGTATGTGGGTTCTCTCTCTTTGTTTCTTGGTGAGTCTAGCTAAGGGTCCATCAATCTTGTTTATCTTTTTGAAAAACCAGCTCTTTGTTTCATTGATCCTTTGAATTTTTTTTTTTTTTTTTTTTTTTTTGGTGTCTATGTCGTTTATTTCTGCTCTGATCTTTACTGTTTCCTTCCTTCTACTTGCTCTGGGGTTTTCCTTTTGTTTGCTCTCTAGTTCTTTATATTGTGAGGTTAGATAGTCTATTAGAAATTTTTCGTGTTTTTGAGGTAGGCCTGTAGTGCTATGGACTTCCCTCTCAGAACTTATTTCCCTGCATCCCACAGATTTTGTGTTGTTGTGTCTTCATTTTCATTGGTTTCCACGAAGTTTTTGATTTCTTCCTTGATCTCCTCGGTGACCCATTCATTGTTTAATAACATGCTATTTAGCTTCCATGTGTTCAAATGACTTTGTATGTTCTTCTTGCAATTGATTTCTAGTTTCATGCCATTGTGATCTGAGAAGATGCTTGATATGATTTTAGTCTTCTTGAACTTGTAGAGACTTAGTTTGTGCCCTAACATGTGGTCTATCTTTGAGAATGTCCCATGTGCACTTGAGAAGATTGTGAATTCTGTAGTTTTGGAGTGTAATTCTCTGTAGATATCTATTAAATCCATTTGGTGTAGTGTTTCATTTAGAGTCTCTGTTTCCTTGCTAAGTTTTTGTCTAGAGGATCTATCCAGTGATGTCAGCGGGGTGTTGAAGTCCCGTGCTATGATTGTATTGCTATCAATTTCTCCTTTGAAGTCCTCCAGAATCTTTGTAATATATTTTGGTGCTTCTATTTTGGGTGCATATATGTTTATCAAGGTTATATCATCCTGTTGAGTATATCCTTTCAATATTATGTAGTGGCCGTCTTTGTCTCTAGTTATGGCCTTCATTTTGAAGTCTATTTTATCAGATATGAGTATTGCTACCCCAGCTTTTTTTTTTCCTTTTCGTTTGCTTGGAAGATTTTTTTCCATCCCTTCACTTTCAATCTACGTGAGTCTTTTGTTGTGAGGTGTGTCTCTTGTAAACAACATATAGATAAGTCATACTTTCTTATCCAATCAGTTACTCTGTGTCTTTTTATGGGAGCATTCAATCCATTTACATTTAAGGTGATTATTGATATGTACTTATTTATTGCCATTTTTGTTTAGTGTGGTTCTATTTTTCTTCCCATTTCTCCTGCTAATTACAGCAGTCCTTTTAACATTTCTTGCAGTGTTGGTTTGGTGCTAATGTATTCCCTTAGCCTTTTTTTTTTTTTTTTCGGGGAAGCTCTTTATTTGACCTTCCATTTTGAATGATAGCCTTGCTGAGTAGAGTACTCTTGGATTCAGATCCTTGTTTTTCATGACCTTGATTACTTCCTGCCATTCCCTTCTGGCCTGTAGTGTTTCTTGTGAGAAGTCAGCTGAGAGCCTTATGGGGTTACCTTTGTAGGTAACCTGTTGCTTATCTCTTGCTGCTCTTAGGATTCTCTCTTTGTCTTTAATTTTTGGCAGTTTCATTACTATGTGTCTTGGTGTGGGCCTGTTTGGGTTCTTCTTACTTGGGGCTCTCTGTGCTTCTTGAACTTGAATGCCTTCTTCCCTCACCAAATTAGGAGTTTTCTGTCACTATTTCTTTGAATATATTCTCTAATCGTTGCTCATTTTCTTCTTCTTCAGGGACTTCTATGATGCAAATAGTATTACGTTTCCAGTTGTCCCACAGTTCTCTTAAGCTGTCTTCCTGTTTTTTAATTGTTTTTTCCTTTTGGTTTTCTGATTGGTTGATATTTTCTACCCTGTCTTCTAATTCACTGATCCGGTCCTCAGCTTCCTCTTCTTTGCTTTTTAGACCTTCCAATGTGTTTTTCATTTCTGATATGTCGTTTTAAATTTCCAACTGGTTGATTTTCAACATTTCTTTGTCTTTACTCATAGTACTCATGTCCTTACACATGCTGTTGAGCTTCCTCAAGATCATGGCTCTGAATTCTAGTTCTATTAACTTGCTTAACTGCACCTCATTTATTTCACCTTTGGTAGAGGTCTCTTGTTCTTTCATTTGGCTTTTGTTTCTGTTTTTCACCATTTTGGCTATCACAGTGGGCTTTGGAGTCTGCCAAATTTTCCCTGTGGGTATTGGTGTTCTGCTGTTTGTAGCTCCCTCTCCTGGGTTTGGATGAGGCAGGGAGGACCCACTTCAACCACCACTGTCAACTTAACTGTCCTCTAGCTTTTTTTTGCCTGGAGGCTATTAGTAGAGGTCACCTGAAGAACCTTGGTTTCTGAGTTGCCTGAAAAACTTCTTCAGGTGCTCAGTGTAAGAGGATTTCCTGAGGGTGGGGCAGATGCTGGTTGTTAATGGGCCTCAATTAGCATTTCAATGGCCACCATGTGGGGTTGAATCTCTGAGGGAGGGGCCACCACCTCTCCCCAGGGCCCTGGGAAGGGGTAAAATGACCACAGTCCTGTGTGGCTGAACTCAGCAAAAGCTTGGAGCACCCTCCATATCCCGAGTGTCCCCACACAGTTCCAGTCCAGTCTGCCTTCCCTCTGCCGGAGCCCAAGGTGAGTGGCTGCTGCCAATTTAGCCTCTATCCAGACTCTGCGTCATGGAGCAGCCTGGGACTTTAACCCCATGACGCTGATCCCAGCTAAGGGCGGCCGAGTCAGCGGCACCAGCTAAGGATGGAGCATTCAGTGGAGTTCTTAGGACTTAGCTGCGGTCTCAGCTGAGGCAGCAGCAGCTTCCAGCCGAGTCCCCTGGTCCCAGCTGAGTCTGCTGGTCCCAGCCCAGGCCGCTGCAGACCGTGGGCTCCCGGCCCCCTCTCGCGTCCTCGCAAGCCTACCAGGATTGAGTCGGTGACCCTGGTTATGTGGTCCTCCAGGCTGCCTTTCGGTTGCTCCTTCCTGACGATTTGTCTTTATTTTTGTTGTAAATCCAGTTTGGTCCTGGGAGATGGTCTGTGTAGCTCCATTCACTCCGCCGCCATTTTTTTCTCCTTCAGAAAAATATTATTTTTGAATGAAGAAAGAGAAGCTTGATGAAAGCAAGATAGTACTTAACATAAAGAATTGTATTTAAGTATTACAGCTTAAAAAATGTTGCAAAAATATGAACTAAGGAAGTCCCCATGAAAACAGGGAGAAATAAGTGGAATTAAGAAATAGTCAGAAGACAGAGTTACCATGATTTTGGTGACTCCCTGGACATGAGGGTAAAAGAGATGCAGAACTATAAATATGTCTTATTTTCTAATCTGGCTGAATTTATCTAAGAAAAAAATGAGAATCAAAACAGAAGAAAATGTTTGAGCATAATGTTTATGTAAATCCTGTGACCACATCTTACAATAGATACACTACTACAAGACTGGTCCTTCACTACCATCCCCCATGTGGGTTATTGCAGCCCCCTCCTAACTCATCTCCCTGCTTCCCCTCTTGTCCTCACTACTGTATTTTGGGTTCTTATTTCACACCACCTTTCAGACATTTTACTCACTGCCTGCAACATAAGAAAACATCATTAATTGATTTTGAAAGATTCAACGCCCTGGGTGTAAATTCAAGAGTCCCTAAAAGACCCAAGTGTTCTATGTAGATGGCTCCATACTTGGAGCTGGACGGGTACCAGTAACTAAATAAGACAGGTGCCCTGGAATCAAGGAGTCTATGAAGGGAAAAGAAGTCAAATTATGGAATATAAAATAAAATATAAGTATAGGGAAAATAGAGAGCATTACATTAGAAATATTTAACTTTGCTTAAAAAATAATGCATCATTTTTCATAGATGGGACAAACTAGCTCAGTCCGAAAGGTTCAGGAGTTAGGTGGTCAAAAATTTGACCAAGCCACAGCGGGCACAGTTTTCGGGACCTCCTGCAGGTTACTGCAGGTAGTCATCTCATAGAGTTAGGTATTTACTGAATGCTTCAGTAAATCGAAAAAAGCTGGTACAGACACTGATTATGTTAGATAGCTTACCAAATATTTATAGCAATAATGAAAAATCACACAATCTTCTCTCTCCTATTTATTTTAAAGCCCTCATAATGTTGTTTTCCCATCCTCACATTCTTGTATGGAAACCTTGAGACTTAGTATACTGTACCTCTTGTCTAATTCATTCGTTCTTATATAAATACCTGTGACTAAAGATAAATTCTATCCATGGCAAGCACAGAGACTTAACACGTAAACAAACTAGGTGATGAATGAACTCTAGATAGTTTCTATGTTACATTCTTTGAGGTTAAGAAATGGTGTTTAATAATGTCATATTTAGTATCCTCAGATTTCATATGTAGATAAAGATCAACGTTAAGACGAGGAATGTCTTTTTAATTGAATTAATTGGAGTGATATTGGTTAATAAAATGCTTTATTTTATTTCAGGTGTACAATACCATAATACACCATGTGTATATTGTATTGTGTGTTTACCACCCCAAGTCAAGTCTCCTTCCATCACCATTTATCCCCTTTTCCCTTCTTCTACCTCGTTTCATTTCCCTTTCCCTCTGGCAATCACCATACTCTTGTCTCTGTCCAGGAGTCATTTTCTTCTTTGCTTCATCCCTTCGCCCATCTTAACACAGCATTTCCCTATGGGGAGTTTTCTCCACTCTCCAAATATGGAGAGGCTGGGAGGAAAGTGAGGAGGAGTGGCCAGGGGCCAGTGCTCCTCAGACCATAGTCCATAGAGACCATCTTCACTGCAGCACTAAACCAACCGGAGGTGGCCTCGGTTGTTTTCTAAGTTATTACTCGGTGAACAGATTACTGAGTTATATATGCAACATGTCCTGGAGAGAAGATGCTGTCACATTGAAGAAGAAGCTATTTCTTACCCAAGGTACACTGATAGATTTACAAGTGAGGTATAAGCCTCAGGAAAAATAGGAATTTGTTACTTGAATAATTTAAACCAAGGGTATATATTACATAGATCATATCTTTATAAAAGAAGCAACACAGTGATTGCTCCATATGATGATGAAGTAAGCAGTCATTATTTTACCCTACTTATTTTATGGTAGTGATTATTTTTCATCTCAAATATTGCCATCAAAGAAAATACTTTCTTCTAGTCAGACTTATTTATCAGATGAATTTCCTGAAATTAACATATACAGAACCTACAAGTAATCAAATCAGCCTTTCATTTTTATAATAGTGAATGAGGTATAAAACAGACATAAAATTACCTTGCTGTTGTGAAGTGTTGTATTTTTTAATTTTATTAACATTGTTCAGGATATTAAATTCAAAATAATGTTTTCTGTTGAATGTTCTATGAAGCCCATTGAACTCTAATTAAAATTACAGACTCTGCAATAATGGTGGATGTATGCTCAGGCCAGTGATGCCGTTGCCGAGGGCAGGAGGCTGCCTAGCAACCACTGTCCCCGGACCAGTGCTGCACCTCACAGATGCAGGGACACACTGGCCAGATGAGGGGCTTGTGGGAGGCAGGGCTGCTGAGGAAAGTGTCAAGAAGAAAGAGGAAAACTGTTTAAATGAAGCGGATCTAATAGACAGTTGTAACTTGAACAGCACAGGATTGAACTGTAGGGATCCACTTTTATGCAAATTTTTTCAATAAATATATTGGAGAAAAACAGATGTAGATTATGGCATTGCACTGTGGAGCATGAAGTCGGTAGGTCACACTAGCTTCTTGGTATTGGACAAGTTACATAACTTCTCTATACCTCTGCCTCTATGTGAAATGTGAATAATAATGGTACCTATTTAATTCAGAATGTAATAAATGAGATAATGCATGTAAAGTCATTAAGAAGATGTTAGTATATCATAAAGGTTCAAAATTGTCCACAATAAAAAGTAGTTTCATATAATCAGTTCTCTTTACTCTCCATGGCTATGTTAGTACCTGCTGAAATAGAAAAATTAGTAAGGAACTGGCATTCCCATTTTAAAACTGCAAAATACCATTAATTTTGAAAGGAAAGAATAGATTGGTTTCAGAAAAAAATAGGTGGGGTTGTCTCTGGGCATGCTTTTGTATATTAAATAAGATTTGAGTTAGACTTTTCACTTTAATTTTACTTATATTTCTCTAACAAAGTCTGCTTCTCCTCTGTTCTCCAAGTACAGGAAACTGGCAGAAATGAGAGAAAAACTGAAAACAAAAGCCCAAGGAAGGAGAGGCATTGCTGCTGATTTGTGCCCACACAGCACCGACCAGTCTACCAAATTTAAGCTCAGTGTTTTTGCCGAAACGCAATCCTGAACTTTTTCTCCTCTTCTAGATCGAGAAAAGGCTGCTCCGGGACAGATAAAAGATGAGAAAAGTTTAAGAAGAAAGGTAAAAAGAAATAAATTAAAATAATAATGATAAATACACTAAGTATGACAATAATGCTAGTAACAATGCATAGTAGAAGCAAATTTGCCTATTTTAAAGCAGGCAGTTAACATGGGTTATATGACTTGCCCCTCAAAACAATTCCTTGTGTTATGTATTATTATTGCTGTGTATATTTTCAAGCAAGGAATGATAAGCTCTGGTAAGTTAAAATAAGGACATATTACCAGAATATATCTATTTCATTTAAAGTCAATTAATGTCAAGTCCTTTGGTCACCGAGCATTAGAATCTAGTTCATTTTTCCTGACAGATATATTTATGAACCACTAATCCATCTAAGCACCTGATGGGCTGTTGCAATACAAATCTAAATAATGATATAAAGTAATATTGTTTTACGGAACTGTTTTATTCTACTTCATTAAATGTAAAAACTAATAAAATGATTCTGTGATACTGTAAGATTTGGCCAAGTCTCAGAGTAAACGTCACTTCCTTAAGTTGTCCGGTTCTCCGGTGACACCCTGTGCTTCTCCACATGCAGACAGGGCCCGTCCTGGGGTCATGCCTGAGTGATCTGACCTCAGCACTAGTCTGTGAGCTCTGTAAAGACAGAAACTGGGCTCGTACTATTTACCATTAACATCCTCAGTTTCTGACACATTTTGTGTTTAATATACACTTAGTATTTCTAAACTACAATATATACCACAAAGTATATATTGATTTACTTGCTGATACATTTATCAAACTTATCTGGGTCACTGGAAATTCAATTCTTTTGGTTGCTGTTGTTTTTTGTAAAACATAACTTCTGAGGGAAAAACATATGTTGGCAAGGTGATATAAAATTTTGAGTTTTGAGAAGATACAAAATGGGGAAGTAACTACCCACATGTGAAAAGAGAGGAAATGATAGGAAAGAGAGACCAGAAAAACAGAGATGGAAAGAGAAGACTTAGCGAGTGCACTCAGTCTCAGTTTATAGAACACAGTATTCGAATCTGAAATGTCCCATGTCCTTGATGCCTGCTCTTGAAATTTCTGAGCCACAGCAGAGAATAGCTAGGAGGGAGCTTTTATCTTTAGATTTACACTGTGAAAAATTAATATTAATGTCAGAATAGAGAATTCACTGAACTAAGAAGGGGAGAGTTTGGGATTAATGAGAAGCAAGAAACATAGGGTAGAAATTCAAGTTGTTTTAGTGACTCAGAATTTGTGAGAGGGAAATGGAACTGGGAGTCTTAGAAGATAGGAAGAATGGATTCTGTAGGAAGAAAAGATGAAGTTGGAATCTGGGAAACGGAGGAGAAATTTCAAAGCTTATGACAAAGCAGATCTTGGATAATGTCAGTCTGTGAAAAAGGTCACAGTTCAGCATTAATAAAGGCTGGATGGATATCACAAAAGTGATGTGTAGGACCCACTATAGTGGAGGAGACTGAATTTACTTGGTCTAAAATGCTTAATTATTTAAGGAATTAATTAAATTAAACCTACAGTGCATTTAGCACTGTGTATTCTCATCGTTATTCAAATATAGATATTTAACATTATGCATAATGTATATTATATTCATAATACATATATACATATTTAGATATTGATAAAGTTGTCTGGCTTCAGGTGTGAACTTTTTGATCAAATTTTCTTACACATTTTATTTTCCCTTTTCCTTGTTAAATTATCCCATTAAGGTCTAAATTTACCTAATCACTTGTAAAATTTAGAACATAAGTAAAACTATTAAGATGTTTGGGGGCCAGGGCAGGAAGGAGGACATATTAAAACAAAATCTTACATCTTTATTTCACATTCCAACATTTAAATGAACATATGACTTGCTATAGTATTTACGCACATAAATTTCTGTGACCTACTAAATGGGATATTTTTCATGATGGAGCAAGTCTGTATTTCTTATTTTTCTAATGTGTGTCTAAGTCTCTTTCCCAGGTGGGATGTGGCCCAGGTTGGCCTGAGCTGGAGTCCCAGTGTTGTCTCACTGATGACCTTGCCCTTCGTTTTTCCTGAGGAGAAACATAAAAACAAACATGATAAAAAAAATAAAAAAAAAAAGTCATCCAAACGAATTGTGATTTAGAAGGTGTTGGGCAGAAAACATACCCCAAAAAAGCAGGGAATGGCCTGATCGGGAAGGATAAAAATGTCTCATTAGAGAATGGCACAGGTTACCTAGCGTAGTTCTTATCGTGAGACCGAGCTACATGACAGGCTTTGCTTTTATTTGATTATTATCTGTTTTGCTGTGTTCTTCATTTACCTATATTGTTAATAGGAGCAGCAAAAATACAGTTTAAGATTGTTTTCTGTTTTGCCATTTTGGAATTCCAGGCTATTGGACTTGAAATAGAGTAACAGAAGGTACCAAAGCAACAAATGAAAAACTGGATTATCTGTCCGGTGCCAGTGAACTGAAGGAGCATCTCAACCGAAATTGTTTTGTTCACATATGGAATCTACAGGACAAAATCCCCCACAGGGAAACCACACCACATCGATGGGTTTATTCCTGCTCAGCTTTTCTGATGTTCCTGACCTCCAAGGATTTCTTTTTGGGGTGTTTTTGATCATGTATGTGATTATTCTGATGGGAAATAGCCTCATTATTATAATGATCAAGGTTGATCCTTCCCTTCAGAACCCCATGTATTTTTTTCTTGGGAACTTTTCTTCTTTGGAAATATGTTACGTGTCAGTCACTGTTCCCAGATTGTTAGTAGATCTTGTTAGACAAAGTAGAAATATTTCCTTTCTGGGCTGTGCTACTCAAATGTATTTCTTTCTGGTCTTGGGAGTCACTGAGTGCTTTCTTCTGACTGTAATGGCATATGACAGGTATGTTGCCATTTGCAATCCATTACTCTACCCTCTCATCATGAACAATAGGCTGTGTATCCAACTGGCAGCCGGCTGTTGGATGACTGGAGTTCCAGTGCACATAGGGTTCACCTACCAGATCTTCTCTCTACCCTTCTGTGGATCTCACCAGTTGAATCATTTTTTCTGTGACGTACTTCCAGTACTTAAGCTTACCTGTGGGGACACTTTTTTGATAGAAGTGTTGATTTATGTGCTTACTGTCCTAGTTATCACTATTCCTTTTATATTGATACTTGCATCTTATGTGAAAATAGTCTCCACCATCCTGAAGCTGCCATCAGCAACTGGGCGAGCCAAGGCATTCTCCACTTGCTCGTCCCATCTCATGGTTGTGGCTTTATTCTTTGGATCAGGTATCATTTCATATTTGAGACCAAAGTCCAGTCATTCAACAGGGATGGACAGATTTCTTTCTCTTTTTTACACAGTTGTGACACCGATGTTTAACCCCATGATCTATTGTTTGAGAAACAAAGATTTTATGGTTGCATTGAGAAAATTCCTGTTGAAATGGATTGTTTTATGACTCAAAAATATAACTTCCTAAAATGTGGTTTTCATTTATTGTAGTTTCCAGACATTCTTGTGGTTCTTTTCCAATATTGCTAGGAATCTCAATTATTCTGGATGAGTGATAATCATATTTGTATCTCACATGAAATAAACTGCTGTTATTTTTAAATGGCAAGTGAACTTCAAACTCAGGTCAAGGTATTGAAATATCTGAAATAACACATTAAAGTTGTCAAAGGTTGTTGTTGATATTGTTGTTCTTTAAGATTTTAGAATATTGCCTACATTTTATTTTTCACACATGCAAAAAAAAATATATGATTAATCTTATATCTCCAGAACCCAACATATTGTCTGAAAAATAACAGGTATCCAATTAACTTTGCTAAATTGAAAGGATGACTAATAGCAAAGTATAACCATTGATGTTTTATCTGCTTGTAATTAATCATTGCATTATAATCAGACAAGTCATGGAAAGCAAGGCAGAATTGGAATCCAACAACAAAAAGTTGATGCATTAATGGAAGTTGCCATTTCACCTCTTTTTATTGGTGATTCATCAGCTAATTTTCTAAAGATAAATTCACATATAAAAAAGGGAGACATAAAGGGGGGGTGGGGCAGACTTAGTTCCAGAGTTCAGTTTTTCTCTAGAATACTACCTAATTGCCTTTACTTTTATTACATTGGTTAGAAGACTTGATTGTGTTTTTGTTGTACAGATTTTAAATGCACTGAAAAGAGAACACCAGTTATGGAGGGGGAGAAAAATAATGGTATTTGAGTGACTGAAACAAGAATTTTTATATAAAAATATTAAAATGTTGCCCAGCCAGTCTGGCTCAGGGGTTGAGCATTGACCCATGCACCAAGAGGTCACCGATTTGATTCCTGGTCAGAGTATATGTCCAGGTTGCGGGCCTAATCCCCAGTGGGGGGCATGCAGGAGGCAGCCAATCTATGTTGTCTCTCATCATATTTCTATCTCTGTCTCCCTCTCCATTCCTCTCTCTCTAAAATCAATAAAGAAAACATAATTGTTTTAAATATTAAAATGTTATTTCTGGGAATTGTGAGAGTCACTTTTCTTACTTCCAGCTTTCCCTCTGAGGTACAAATTAACAATTTTCCTTTTAGAAACTTTATAAGCCCTCAAGGACAAAGGAATAACTGTGTAGGAAGATAGTAAAAGGTAAATACTAAAGCAGCAAAATTAGATAAAACCCATATTAGTCATCTCTCTAGTCCCTACATCTCTTTTCCTCCACATAATCCTGCATTCTGTAAAACTGTCACTGACCTTTATGGGCTCTTGGGTGACCTTACCAAGTTTCCCATGATGTTCCTTTCAAAATACAAGATACCTTCACTTGCCTCCCCCTTCTCCATCTCTCCTATCACACCCATCATCCGAGCGCTTTAGAAGGTAATGAGAGAGTGCTACTTAAACAACTTCTGCATTGTTTCTTCCTGGCATTAAAACCACAGCTTAAAGAGAAGATATTTTTTAAAAACTTTAAGAAACAATGATCAAGGTCATAATAGTATCCAAATATAAAAATATAGGTTGCCAGTTCGATTCCCAGCCAGGGCATATGCCCAGGTTGTGGGCTCAATCCCCAGTGGGGGGCATGCAGGAGGCAGCCAATCAGTGTTCCTTCTCATCAATGTTTCTCTCTCTCCTTCTCCCTTCCTCTCTCTAAATTCAATTAAAAATATTTTTAAAAAATATTTTAAAAATATATATATATATGTTTTTGTCCTTTTATCTCTATAAAAGAGATTATGAAACATAATAAGTAAATAGATCTTTAAAAATGTTCTTCAATTCTGTGTGAAATCTACCAAGAGTATTGGGGGTTTTACTATTTTTTTTTATTTTTTATCCTCACCCGATGATATTTTTCCATTTTTTGTACAGATAGAATGGGAGGCAGAGAGAGGAAGGGAGAGAGAGTGAGAAACATCGACGTGAAGGGACACATCGAGTGGCTGCCACCCGCACGACCAACCAGGGCCAGGGACAAACTGCAACCGAAGTACGTGCCCTTAGCGGGAACCGAACCCGGGTCTCTCCGGACCGCAGGCCGACGCTCTAACCGCTGAGCCAAACTGGCCAGGGCGGGTTTTACTATTTTTAATATGTTTTCTTTATTGATTTTGGAAAGAGAGGAAGGGAGGAAGGGAGGGAGAGAGATAGAAACATTGATGAGAGAGAATATCAATTGGCCACCCCCTGCATGCTCCCCGCTAGAGACTGGGCCCACAACTTGGGCATGTGCCCTGACCGGGAATCATACTGGTACATGGGTCAACACTCAACCACTGAGCTACACCAGCAGGGCTGGGGGGGTGATTTTTAATATTTTTTAGCAATATCATCTCCAGAGCTGCTTTCTCTCCCAGTAAGGTCAGGCTGCTTATTGTGAAAGGAAACTGTGAGAGAATTCTGAAACGGCGCAAGATGGGGCGGGTACTGGTGAACACTACATTTGCATTCCAAGTTATGTGTACAGTCAACATATGAACATCAAAATTCTATATTTTTAAAATGTACAACCTTAGATTTTATATTCTACATTACATACTGGAAATCCAGTTGGAGGAAGATGAAAGAAATAGAAACAGTCATAGCAGGGCCATGAAAGTAGTGAAAGCCTTGTGTAGCCCAGGGGATTGCCCTAGCCATGTTCATGCAATGGAGACAGGTTGACTTCGTGGGCTCAGCTTGACTTCTTGGATGAGAATTGGAGGTATGGCACAATTGGGTCCCACATCAAGATGAACACTTGAGCTGCAAAACACTACATAGTTTTCAGGGACATAAAATAACTTGGCCGTTTTACCTCTGCTGACTCCACAGAACAATGGGAAGATGCAGGAATAACTTGCTGCATTGGAATTTGAAAAGCCTTTCCAAATTTTTCCAGTGGAACGTGTCAGGGCAGGTCAGGAAGTTGTGCTTATTTACCTTTAGAACCGCTCTCATGAAGGCAACATTTGGAACAGATTTCTAGATAAAGTGCCACTTACTTGACTTAGACTGGTTTAAAATGAATAAGCTAAAATGCATAACCATTACAAAGCTAATAGATAAAGTAAAATGGAACTGTTAAAAAATCTAAATAATCCAAGAATACAAGCAAGGAAATAGAAAATCAACAGAGGAGACAAACCAATAAACAAAGCTTTAAAAAAATTATGCAACTAATTCCCAACACAGATGAATTCATTGAACATTAATTAACTAAACATTACAATTAAAAAGCAGAGAATAGATTACAAAGCCAGACTCAAATGTATGCTATATACATGGAACACACTGTAAAGCGAGAATATATAGATAAATTTAAAATAAGTGAATCAGTCCAGTCAGTGTGACTCAGTGGTTGAGTATCGACCCATGTACCAAGAGGTTGCTGGTTCAGTTCCCAATCAGGGTACATGCCCAGGTTGTGTGCCAGATCCCCAGTGGGGAGCATGCAGGAAGTGGCCTATCGATGTTCTCTCTCATCAATGCTTTCATCTCTCTCTACCACTCCCTTTCTGTCTCTCTAAAATTAATAAATAAAATTTAAAAATAAATAAAAATTTAAATCAGTCAATCAAAAAACATTACCAAGCAAATAGTAAACATAAGAAAATGTGAGTAGCTATTGTATGACACAGATAATAGTTATTACATTGACATGAAAAGTTCAATTTATTAGGAAGACATAAATATCATAAATTTGTATGTACCTAAAATCAGAATCTCAAAATACAGGGACTAACACTTAAAGTAATTATTTGATAATTCTACAATCGTAGTAGGAAATCCTCACATTTTTATTTTATTCACCTGTGGAACAGTAAAAAATCAGTAAGGAAATAAAGCAATCTGAATAACATGCCTAGTAAAGTCTAGGTGAAATAGCAAGGTACTTGCCTGTTGGTCAGACCTGGGAACAGGTCATTGTCCAGAGCAGGTGTGGCCACTGCAAGCCCAGGAATATTTGAGATATTTAATCCCCTAAAAAAGGGAGTTTGCTCTCTTGGCCCTTGGCTCTCTTGGGACTCTTGTTGCAGGAAACCCATTCTCTTGGCTCCCCTGCATTCCCCCACATGGCACAAGCCATGTGGACCCCATACAATGGACTAATGGACTGCAACTAGCCTAATGCTAAACCAGACCCCAATTCCAATATGGAATGGAAATTCTGGACACTGGCTTTGCTTTTAGCTCTATTGAATACACAGCTGCACTTCTTCCAGGACTGGATTCAGGGAAATGAGATTTTGGAAACCCAGGGATGTAATTTTATGCAAATAAAAATCATTCATTCTGCCCTGGCTGGTTTGCTCAGTGGTTAGAGCATCAGCCCACAGACCAAAGAGTCATGGGTTTGATTCCAGTTAAGGGCATGTACCTTGATTGTGGTTCATCCCTGGCCCTGGTTGGGGTCATGCAGGAAGCAGTCAATTGATATGTCTCTCTGCCATCAATGTCTCTCTCTCTCTCTCTCTCTCTCTCTCTCTCTCTCTCTTTTTCCCTTCCTCCCTCACACTCTATCTGAAGATAAATAGAAAAATATCCTTGGGTGGGGATTAAAAAGAAAAATCATTCATCCTCCTGTTGAATGAGAAAAAAAAAATCTTTTTCTCAAAATATCATAAGGACCCTATCCCCAGCACTCATTGGGGAAAGTGATACCCCACTTCCACTGATAACAGTTTTAAAAACATACTGTCAAATAGTCAAAAAACATCAAAATAGAAATAAACAAATGTAATTACAAGTAGAATTGGAAATTGGGATGCTTATATGAGGTAAAGTTTTATCTCCATATTTGCCTGGAAGTAGCTAAAATCAGAAAAGGATTGTGACGGAAAAGCTTATTTTTTTTCTGTCTTAAAAATTTTTCCTTAAATGCATATTTTTGAGTGGCTTATATTTTTTTTATTGCATTTTACTTTATTGTGTTTCCCATATATCACATTTTTATATTTTGGGTTTTTTTATTTTTAATTAAAGTTATTGGGCTGACTTTGATTAATGGTTATATAGGTTTCAAGTGTACAATTCTATGATATATTGTCTATATATTGAATTATATGCCCAACACCCAAAGTCAAATCTTCTCCCATCACCATATATTTGACCCTCATTAACCTTTGCTACCTCCCCAACCCCCTCTCCTCTGCTAACCATCATACTGTTGTCTGTGTCTATGAGTGGCTTGCATTTTTGAATCAGGTAAGTACCTTCCCTTTGTTCATAACATGAATAAAACCATTCAGCATTTTGTCAGCACACATAACATACTCTAATTTCCACAAAAGTTAATGTAGGGACAGAGCATTCTACTTCTGAAAAGGGAACTAACCAACCAATGTATCAAAGAAACAAAGTGTACTATGTCCAGGTGATAAAATATGCACCACATTTTTCTAAAGGTATGAATGCTATAGCTCTGGATGAATTATGGGAATAAAAGGAAGGAGTAAATCCACACCAATTATTAAAGGTCTGAAATACAATACTTAAAATACAATACATAGAAAGATTTTTAACTTCAGGAAAGTAAAACTCTACAGTTAAGTGGCATTTCTTCACCCAGGGACTGACTACCCCTTAGTGGGGAGCTTCAAGCCAAGAAGGGACAGAAGAGGCAGGTCATCTAATGAGAAAATAATTTCAGATAATAAACCCAGATGACTGCCAAAGAGAAACAGTCATTTAGAAATTAAAGTGATACACAAGAGATGTTCCCCAAGGTGATCATGGCTACTTCTTATTTAAGAGCAGCCAGTGTTGACGTGAGCAAGAATATTGTATAATTCCAGTGACTTTCCTACATGAAAGAACTTAAAAAGTTTACAGGTTAAAAAACATCTACTCATCTAATCAGCTTTATGCAAATCCATAAAGGTAGGCTGTAATTGAGGTGTTAGCTTATTTTATTTAAAGATAATTCTAATTTGGAGGATCAACATACAAAGAATAAAACAGAAAAGCATGAAATTCTGAGATCTTTATCTGAAAATGAATAACTACTACAGATAAATTATGTAGTTCTTAACTTTCTTAATTAAAAAGTAAAATAAAATTAGAAATAGGTGAAATAGTAATAATACTAATATTTATAATAAAATTATTCACTTAAGGTAATTTTGAAAACTAGTACTGATGAAAATAGGAAAATATGAGAGAACATTTGTCATCTCAATTTTATTTATCAAAGTATTAAAGCAAAAACAGCTGATGGGGCTAGAAGGCGGAGATGGGTATAGATCTGATGAGATAAGAAAACATAATATTTGTTTTGCAAAATCATAGACCAAGTATTAATAAATTGTAATAGAGATTGTCAGGCTCTGTTGACTGTCTGATACTGGATGACTTTAACATGAAGTAAAACAAGATCGTGTGTGTGTGTGTGTGTGTGTGTGTGTGTGTGTGTGTGTGTGTTTAGTCTCATTTGTATGTTCTAACCATTTACATGGCCAGAGTAAATAATAATTGAGTTTAATCAAAGTCATACTTTATTAGGCAAAATTATAAAAGGAAGTAGAGGAAGAGAATTGTATTTGGTTACAGTTGTGAGTGAATGAGCCATATTTCTTGATTGAGTTAAAGGTTTAGTGATATTTGTCATGCATTGCATTCACTATATAGAAGGTGTTGACAGGGAAACTTATTTAACAGGATGATAGACTTAAATTTTTTAATATTTAGAATAAGTGATAAGAATAATACATAAAGTAGAACATTAATATTGCATATATTTATTCCTTAACTTAAAAAAGATTGTTTTAAGAAATTTTTGTTTCATTGAAATATAATTGGGGGGACTTAAAATTCATTTTGAATAAGAATTAAACAAAACTGTAAAAGAAAAGCTTTAGATTGAAAAATGAAATGGATCAATCAATACAGAGTAAAATTGATGAACCTAAACAAAAACAATAGAAAAAACTTGCGTCATAATTCCACTCTTAATAGGGGTACAACAATTAGATATTATTCTTGCACAATAAGTTCTATAACAATGCACTTTTCTCTGATATCATTCCATCAAGCATAAAAATACATTAAAAATTTATTTGATTTTAACTGCACATTAGTTCATTTCTGAAGTTTCAAATATCATTTCCTAGAAATAGAGGAAGGTATTGATGGAAATAATTGTAAAGATTATAGAAATACCCTCATGCATTTAACCCAGTTAACAGAAGAGGAAAATGTAGTTCAAAAACATTAATGAATTAACCCTCTTGAATTTACCATATTTGCAGATGGAGAACAAATTAAAAACAGAAAAATCAAATATTACTACAATGATGGAATTTGTTCTCTTGGGGTTTTCTGACATTCCCAATATCCAGGGGCTTCTCTTTGGGATATTTTTAGTCATCTATCTGACTATCTTCATGTGCAATAGCATCATAATACTGATAATAAAAATTGACCCTGCTCTCCAGACCCCCATGTATTTCTTTCTCAGCAATTTTTCCTTTCTAGAAATCTGTTATGTAACAATCACTATCCCAAGAATGCTCATGGACCTTTTGACCCAGAAAGGACATATTTCTTTGTTTGCTTGTGCTACACAAATGTGTTTTGTCCTTATGTTCGGAGGCTCTGAGTGTCTCCTGCTGACAGTGATGGCCTATGACCGCTACGTGGCCATTTGTAACCCTCTGCACTATCCTCTAGTCATGAACCACAAAGTCTGTGTCCAGCTGGTGACTGCCTCCTGGGTCAGTGACATTCCAGTCGTAATTGGGCAAACGTGCCAGATTTTTTCCCTGCCCTTTTGTGGATCTAACACAATCAATCATTTCTTCTGTGATGTTCCCCCAGTACTCAAGCTAGCTTGTGGGGACACATTTGTGAATGAGATAGCTGTCTATGTAGTTGCAGTGGTTTTTATCATGGTTCCATTTCTGTTGATTGTTGTCTCCTATGGCAAAATTATTTCCAACATTCTGAAATTGTCATCAGCCAGAGGGAGGGCTAAAGCCTTCTCCACCTGTTCATCTCACTTGATAGTTGTAGTCTTATTCTATGGAACAGCTACTATCACTTATTTACAACCCAAACCAAATCAATCTGAAGGAATCGGGAAACTGATCTCCCTTTTCTATACTATTTTGATCCCAACATTGAATCCCATTATATATACTCTGAGAAACAAAGATATCATGGTGGCACTGAAAAAACTGCTAACTAAGTTATTATGATGACTCCAAGGCTTGAATTGCAGAAAGGACGTGCTTATATGTTTCACATGTAGATCAAAAGAAAAAGTCTAGTTTTGTTTCTATGCATTTAAGTAATGATCATTAATATCATCATAGCAATTGCACATTATGTTAAGGTGCCCTCGTTTCATAGGGTTAGGCAAAGGACTTTTGTGTAATCAGAGCATAAATTATCTCAACTGTAACAATCTAATTTGAAGATTCATCTTTCTTCCCCCTATGAACTAGTGAGTTAAGAGATTGTCTGAGCAATACAATGACAGTTAACCAAGTGTGTTATATAACCAGGGATTAGGGTCAAGTTTTGTGATCTATATTATTTAACCTTCCCATTCCTTCAGATATATTTACTAACCTCCTTTAGTATGATTGCACTTGGCCAAGGAGAAAAACAAGTAGCAGTGCAGATGGTAGAAGCAGGGGGCTCTTAGTGTTTTCTTTGCATTTTCCCTTGTTTCTATCTCGTCACTGTCCGTGGTGCTTTTAGACTACAAATCCCGAGTGTGTCCCCTCCTCTATTATCCCAACATTCACTGTTCTCTGATAATATTATCCACTCCTCTTGTAGCGTCTGGTATTATTTGATAGTATCTATTTAGTATTAGAAGTATCAAGAATTTTTCTCTGAACTATCCATATCAATGTGTATTGGGTTGAATGTAGGCCCGTTTATTTACTTATTTATTTGGTATTTTTTATTTAAATTAATTTATTTTTGTTACAGATGTTTTTCCTTTTTCCCCCAATTGATACCCTCCTTTTGATCCCACTCATCCCACCAGAGCATTGTTGTCTATGTCCATTGGTTATGCTAATATGCATATAAGTTCTTTGGTTTATCTCTTCCCTCCCCCCATCCACCTCCTCTAAGGTTTGTCAGTAATATATGTCCATCTAGAACTTACAAACATGACCTTATTTGAAAAAGAAAAAGGGCTTTGCAAATATATCAACTTAAGGAAATAGATCATCTTGGCTTATGGTGGGCACTGAATCTTATGACCAGGGTCCTTATGATTCAGAAAGCATAGACAGTTTAGAAAACAGATACAGGGAAACAGAGAAGAACAACATGTGAAGACAGAGGCAAAGACTGGAGTGACGCAGCCAAGAATCAGGCAGTAAAGAAGGTCAAGAGCTACCAAAGTCTGGAAGAAGCAAGGAATGATTGTCCCTTAAAGCCTTCAGCGGGAGTGAGACCCTGCCAACACTGTGATTTTGGACTCCGAGTTCTGGAACTGTGAGAGACCTAAATTGGGTTGTTTTAAGCCACTCAATTTGTGGTAATTTGTTACAGTAGGTCAAAGAAAATAACACCATATACTCTTTTCATTAAATTGCTTTTGTGTGACTCATCTGGAATGATTTTTGTATCCTTTCGGGACAATGATTTGGTGAGTGTTGTTGTTTTTGTGGTTTTTTTTTTTCATTGAACGTAAAACCAAAATAAGTATCCTTTTATTTTAATAATTGCATTAAAGTAACCTCAACTGGTTGAAATCATATTTGCCCAAGAATAAGTATTACATATGTTTGCTCAAGAATTTTTATTTATTTATTCATTTTTTAGAGAGAGAGGAAAGGAGATGGAGAGAGAGATATATAAACATCGATGAGAGAGAACATCAATTGGCTGCCTCCTGCATGTCCCCCACTGGGGATTAGGCCCACAACCTGGGCATGTGCCCTGACCAGGGATCTAACAGGTGACCTCTTGGTGCATGGGTTGATGCTCAACCACTGAGCCACACTGGCCGGGCTCAAGAATGTTTATTAAAGGTTTTTTTAATAATGCAAAAGCAATCTGGAAGGAAAGGGAAGACACTCTCAGCTGGAATTGATTAAGACACTGGAAAACATCTGCACCAGACAACACTGCGGAGCTTCTCAAGACAATGGTTCAGATCTACTTCACTGAAGATATCCCATGCTTTCTTGACATGGGAGAAAGAATGTAAATGCATGCATCTCATAACTCCATTTTTATAAAACAAAGAAGGATAGCACCCCATAATTTCATGTAGTATTTTGCATGTACCTGTCTGTATTAGCAATATCTGGGAGGAATGGATTAGAATAAAATTTTGCCTTCCTCAGAGTAGTATAATTGAAAATACTTTCTGATTTAGTAATCAGGTATTTATTTGGAGTTTAAATTTGTTACAAAGATATTATAATATGTAAAACACAAAAAAACAACTATTTTCTTTTATTAGTTGAGGTATAATTGGTATATAACATTATATTGCTTTCAGATGTACAAAAAAATGAGTTGATGTTTGTATATATTGTGAAATGATCACCACAATAAATCTACTTAACATCTGTCACCAAAATAATTACAAAAAAATATTGTCTTATAATGAGGACCTTTAAGATGCACTTTCCTAGAAACTTTCAAATATACAATACGGTATTGTTAAATAGAGTCACCGTGGTGGCATCCCTATTACTTATTTATTTTATAACTGGAAGTTTGTATCTTTTACCCACCTTCATCCATTTTGCCCACCCGACATTCCTGTCTCTGGAAACCACCTCCAAGTCTCTTCTCTGTATTAGAAGAAAATATTGGCTTCCTTACAATGGCAGGATTTCAAATAATTTCTGATGTATTTAATAGTATATTTAATTTTTTGTTTTTATTTATTACAAAGAGAATATAATATGTAAATCAAAAGAAATAACTTTATTCAGTAAATATAAAACTACATAGCAAAGAAAAATTCTTCCATTTTTCCCTTTCTGACTTCTTAAAGAATATTTAGCATCAAGCAAAGAAATTTTAATATCAGCTAATTCATCTTTAATTTCTTAAAAAACAACAGATTTAATTAACTAAAATGAATCAATCTATAACATTTTGAGTCATTTCTTTTTTAAATTAAATTTATTGGGGTCAATGGTTAATATAATTATATAGGTTTCAAGTGTTCAATTCTATGATACATTATTTATATGATGCATGCATTGTGTACACATGCCATCCAAAGTCAAATCTTCTTCTATCACCATATATTTGTCCCCTTGTACCTTTGCTACTCCCCACCTCCTTCCCTCTGCTAAACACCATTCTGTTGTCCATCTATGAGTTTTTGTGTGTTTGTTTTTCTTATTTGTTCATTTGTAGCTTTCAGTTTTCTATCATACATATGAGTGAAATCATACGGTTCTTAACTTTTTTTATCTGACTCATTTCTCTTAGCATAAAATCCTCAAGATCCATTCATGTTGTCACACCTGGCAGTATTTCATCTTTTCTAATGGCTGAGTTGTATTCCATTATATATGTATCACATTTTTTTAAACATAACTAAAAACGAACACATAGAAAGAGAACCTAAAAATAAATAAATAAATGAAACAAACCCATTTACCATTGCAACAACAGTAGCAAAAAAATTAAGATACCTAGGAGTAAAATTAACCAAGGAAATAAAAGACCTGAGAGATTGAAAAAAGAAATAGAGGTAGATATAAAAAAGTGGAAGATATGCTATGTTCATGGATTGGAAAAATCAACATAATTAAAATGTCCATATTACCCAAAGCAATCTATAGAGTCAATGCAATCCCATTAAAATACCAACGGCATACTTCACAGATCTAGAATAAATACTCCAAAGTTTATATGGAAACAAAAAAAGACCCTGCATAGCCACAGTAATCCTGAAAGAAAAGAACAAAGTTGAAAGAATCACAATTCTTGATTTCAGGTAATACTACAAAGCCATTGTAATCAAAACAGCATGGTCCTGGCACAAAAACAGGCATTTAGATCAATGGAACAGAGCAGAGGACCTAGAAATTGGCCCAAAACATTGCTCTCAATTAATGTTTCAAAAAGAAGGCAAGAGCATACAATGGAGTAAAGACAGTTTCTTCAGTATATGGTATTGGGAAAGTTGGACAGCTACATGCAAAAAAATGAAACTAGACCACCAACTTACATCATACACAGAATAAACTCAAAATGGATAAAAGACTTAAATGTCACTTATGAAACCTTAAAAGTCCTAGAAGAAAATGTAGGCAGCAAAATCTCAGACATCACACGTACCAGATTTTCCACCAATACATCGCCTAGTGCAAGAGAAAGAAAGAAAAAATAAATAAATAAATGGAGCTACATTAAACTAATAAGCTTCTGCACAGCAAAAGAAACCTGCATCAAAATGAAAAAGGAACTTTGTATGGGAGAACATATTTGCCAATGATACATCAGATAAGGGGTTGATTTCCAAAATATATAGAGTACTCATACAACTCAACAAAAGGAAGACAAACAATTCTATTAAACAATGGTCAGAGAGCCCAGCCAGTCTGGCTCAGTGGTTGAGCATTGACCCATGCACTAAGAGGTCACCAATTCTATTCCCAGTCAGGGCACATGCCCAGGTTGTGGGCCAAATCCAAAGTGGTGTGCATGCAGGAGGCAGCCAATGGATATTATCTCACATTGATGTTTCAATCTCTCTCTTCCTCTGTCTAATATCAATAAAGAAAAAATAAATAAAATTTAATAAGGAACATCTTTAAAAAAAAAAAAAAGTCAGAGGACCTGAATAGATATTTCTCCAAAAAGGACATACAAATGGCCACGAGACATATGAAAAAGTGCTCAATGTCACTAATCACCAGAGAGATGCAAATTAAAATGATTAGGAGGTATCACCTCACACCTTCCAGAATGGCTGCCATCAACAAATCATCAAACAACAAATGCCAGCAAGGATGTAGAGAAAAGGGGACTACAGTACACTGCTGGTGGGCATGCAGAGTGGGAAGCCACAATTGAAAACAATTTAGTGCTTCCTCAAAAAAATAAAAATTGATCTACCATTTGACCCAATGATCCCACTTCTAGGAATATACCCTAAGAAGCCTGAAACACCAATCAGAAAGAATATATACATCCTTATGTTCTTAGCAGCATTATTTACAATAGCTAAGATCTGGAAACAACCAAGTGTCCTTCAGTAGATGAGTGGTGCATATACACAGTAAAATACTAGGCAGCTGTAAGAAAGAAAGATCTCTTACTCTTTGAAATGACATTGAGGGACCTGGAGAGTATTATGCTAAGCAAAATAAGCCAATCAGAGAAAGATAAATATCACATGATTTCATTTATTTGTGAAATATAATAAACAAAATAAGCTGTTGACCAAAAGAGATTCAGAGTCATGGAAATAGGGAACAGACTGACAAACTTCATAGGGAAAAGGAGTGAGAGGGTGGAAAGAGATAAACCAAAGAACTCATATGCATATATGAATAACCAATGGACACTGACAACAGTACAGTATGGTGAAGGTTGGGGGGAGGGGTAGCAGGGAGGAAGGTGTCAAAGGAGGAAAAAGGAGGAACATCTGTAATAAAAAAAAAAACCCTAATAATTAACTATTAAGAAGTAAACAAATAAATAAATCATAGCTAAAAGGCCTTTACAATAGATACTGAGGTACACAAATTTCAGACTATAAATATGGACATACTAAAAAATAAATGACCATCAGTGAATATTGAATTAAGATAAATGAAATAATCCTCAAATCAAAAAAGAAAGAGAAAAATGTAAGCAAGTATTGAATCAATGAAGGGGTTTTCAGTATTGACAAATCAGAAAGATAATTACCAATATAAAAATTATACCAGCAATGACAAATATGAGTTTTTGGTCTTTGAAATATCAAAAAGAAATAAATAAAATTTGCATGATTATCAGAGATTACAATAGTGGTAAGTTCATAAATAGGGCATATGTCTCTTTTTCAGTAACAAAAAAATGTTTTCATGTACTTACTGACAAAAATAATTTGAACAAATTCAGAAATGACAAAGAGTTGCCCAGGCCAATTTGATCCAATGGTTCAGCGTCGGTCCCTGGACCAGAGAGCCCTGGGTTTGGTTCCCACTAAGGGCCTGCACCTCAGTTGCAGTTTTTCCCGAGAGGTTGGGGTTGTGTGGGTGGCAACCACTCAGTGTGTGTCTCTCACACTGATGTTTCTCTCTCTCTCTCTCTCCTTCTCTCCTTCCCTCTCTATCTGAAGGTAAATGCAAGTGTCCTCCCGTGAGGAATAAAAAAAAAAAAAAAGAATGGTAGAGTTAAAATAGTATACAACATGGGATTTCTCATTTCTTTGTCATCTTTTTTCTCTTTGTACTTTTATTTGCTTTAAAACACATACTTCTTTTCTTTCTAAACTCTATTTTCCAAACCTCCTTTTTCATTGTGGAGGGAAGGCAGGTTCTATTAATCATAAAAAACTAAAAGCCAAAGTGAGAGGTAACAGAATTTATTTGAGATAAAAAAAAACAAAAATCACTATTTGGGTAGCACAGATTCAGGGAGAAACCCCAATAGTGTTTGGGTTATGAGATGCAGGTAAGGGGTATTGATGTAAAACAGAAGTGAAATAGTTACAGGAATAGAAATATATATAAATTTTGAGTTAGAGTTACACTTTCCTTACTCCAAAATTATAAAAACCTTTTTTCCATAGAATATTTCTATCATTTCCACTCTCTAAAATCTTTAAAGGTGCATTACTTGGAGTTATTCTTGCTGTAGCATAAAATATTTTTTTAGGTTAATACTTTTTTCCTCTAAAACTGCTAAATTGTCCCAATCGCATATATTTTATACTTCCATAATTAGCGCATCTGGTAAGCTCAGTTGATTAAAGGATACATTCTCACTTGTATTGGAGCCTTTTTCTGGGATTTATACTCCGTGGCATCAACGGATCTCTCTCTCTGAGCACACCTGTGCTGTGCAGCTGTGAGGCTCAGGAAGCCAGTGCAGCTGGGCTGCTCCTCGGTGCGCATGCGCCCCGGCTGTCCATCTCTCAGAGCCACTGTGTGCACATGGGTTCGCCTGGGGCCTCCCACAGCTCACTGCTCTCTGGGTTTCCTCTATGGCAAGGGGCTCCTGATACTTTGTGATAAACATTCCTAGTCACTCTCGGGTATCACAGGACTCTAGGGGTTCCTGTCCTTGTACATGTTTTCCCTTCATAAGCATAAACCCTCAGAAATCACTGTTTACTAAATAATGTGAAGCAACATCTTATTTTTGTCATAGAAATTGATTCCCAGCCAAGATCCTTTAACAATGAAAGTGTTTTTAAAAATGTGTCCCAGAATTGTTTGCTTGGCATCTTTTCTATCATCTCAGTTGGACTTGGGCCAGATACTCATTTTATTAGAAGTTTGAAACTGTAATTAAAAGTTTTATTGTGTTAGGTGGAAGAGATCCCTGGGGTAGACATGACAACTTTTATTTAAAGAGCACCTTATATATACAAAGAACAGAATACTTGAAAGCTGGCTTGGATATCTTTGAGGAAACAAGTATTTTACCTACATTCATTTAAATATTAAACCCTTTATTGTAAGAAAAATCAACAACACCCCAAATTAAAAAGGTAAGTATGAACTACTTTATAAGATATTAAGCTTTAGTTCATATTTTTTAATTTTAAATTATTGTTTAAATTATAGTAGGAAATTTATCTTCATATTAAAGCAACTCCTACATATTCTAATCCTATTAAATAAAATTTACAATGAAATGATAAATCATGATATTAAATCATTTTGAAATACTGAAAACTGTAATATTAAAGAATATTTTTGAGGTATAGGTAAAATTATAGAAAACTTCATTTTTAGCCAACATGTAACAAATAAGTATAATATTTATGTATTCACTTTGATATTTTAATAGAAAAATTAATATAAAACAACCCATAGAATGAAGTACTACAACCATTAAGAAATCTAAAGAACATTTATTTCACAGAAAAAACAATAAAATTAAGGATGTTTTAATGTAATATAAATTAAGAACTTTTGAACATATAGAAATGTCTAAGTTTTATATGGTGTTTTATTAATTTCAGGATTTAATATGACATTTTATATCAATTATATAAATACAGCTGAAACTTGGATAGCTTCCTATATCTAACAACTTCGAATATTGTACACATTCCCTTCATTATTTGATTTGTTCAAGAAATAGATACTGGAATTTAAAATGAAACTAATATACATTGATATTTTATTTTGATATATCAAAATATATTGAAATATCAAAATATATTGATATTTTATTTCCCTTAATTAATAAGAACTTTAACATTTAAAGGAAAGGAGAGCAAAATAGATTCTTTTATTAGAGCACAAAAGTAAATCTCTGCTTTTTCTGCCTTGCTCCACTCTCAAGAAAAAATCCATACATCTTACACACAGTTCATGTCATAGATTTATCACTTCATCACCAAAAATTAGGTTTGTACAGTTAGGAATTATATATACTTTAGGAACCAGAAGTCATTTTATTCAAGGAATAAGGGTTAAATAATTCATATTAAATGCTTCCATTAATAAATGTGATCCATAATAATTGGAATTTTATTACATTGTACATTTACCTTTTTTCTCCATTTTAAGAAAAATGATTTTATTTAAACAGTGTTTGGTGTTTTACTTAGTGTTGGAATAAGGCATTTTCTAAGATCTATATTGTTCCCAAGTATAAAAAGTCACAGTCCTTGCTTCTTGGATCATTTAATGATAGTAAAAAAAAAAAAAAAGAAAGGCATTAAAAGGACGTAGCCAGATTGCAACAGTGTGGGCTGGACAATGATGTGTAATATTGGTGTTACGTCTGCAGATTAGAGTATAAGTAAAAAACTGGCAGAGAATTAATAGAGAATTGTATAACAATTTGATGATTGCTTAAGATCTCAGTCCTTTCTCACATTAAACATGTGATACAAAGAAATAGTAAATTACCATGGCCAGTTTGGTTCAGCAGTTAGAACGTCAGCCTGTGGTCCAGAGAGACCCGGGTTCGATTCCTGCTAAGGGCACATACCTCCTTTGCCAATTGTCCCGGGCCCTGGTTGGGTCGTGAGGGAGGCAGCCACTCGATGTGTCCCTTTCTCGTCGATTCTTCTCTCTCTCTCTCTTCCTCTCCTTCCTTTCCACTCTGTCTGAGCAATAAGTAGAAAAATGGCCTCAGTCGAAGATTGAAAAAAAAGGAAAAAGAAATAGTCAATTGGAGGATATTTTTTTCATGCAGCTTAAAACAGAGAGTAAAGTTCAGAAAGATAAAAATTAGTTTGTAATAACAATAACAGCTAGAATTTAGAAATATTTGTATAAATGCTGGGATTTCTTTAACCTGCATTGGATATAGTAAATGAATTCATGCATGTAACAATCCTGAGCATTTATAGGTTTGTTAGCCAATTTCAAACTGAAGTGAACAGGGCAATTAAACAACTTGCATGAGGTCACACAGCTAGCAAGGGGGAAGCTATAATTCAAATCCTGTCTATCTTGGGAGGAATATGTTGCTTATCCAAGACATCATAGTTACACTGTGCTTGGTGGACATGATTCAAATACATCAGGACAAAGAAAAGAAAGGCAGGGCTGGGTCCAATCTTGAGTCAAGAGATGCTTGCGATGCAATATCTAAGGAAGAACATACTTTCAGGATTGTATGATGCAGAATCAGCCTGTCCTGAAAAAGAGTGAGTGCCTCTTAAGTGTTGTACCCATGGGGTGTCACTACCTTACTCTAGTCTTGGCCCCAATAAAAGAAAAGAATGGAAAAACTAACCACCACCAAGAAACTTAATAATTTATTAAGTATAATTTTGCTAAGCAATGTGTTATACAACCTGGGGACTAAAGATTAAAGAATACAATATCAGTCTTGGCTGGTTTGGCTCAGCGGTGAGAGCGTTGGCTCATGGACCGGAGAGTCCCGGGTTTGGTTCCCAATAAGGGCACATATCTTGGTTGCAGTTTGTCCCTGGCCCTGGTTGGGATTGTTTGGGTGGCAACCAGTCAATGTGTCTCTCTCACATCGATGTTGCTCTCTCTCTCTTCCTGCCTTTCTCCGTTCCACTCTATCTGAAGATAAATGCAAAAAATGTCCTCCAATGAGGAAAAAAAAAAATTATAACAAAAATAATAATAAAGTGAAAGAATGTAATATCATATATATAATTATAATTATAAAACCATAACTAATGAACAGATTAAAACTGATAGGCAATTGTAACAATATGATTTTATTTGATTATCACAAATAAGGAAACAAACCTTTGAAAATATGATCTATTTCTTTATTTCACACAGATTTTGGAGTTAAGATTCAAACTCAAGTCCAATAAATTAAAAAACCTAGCAATCATAAAACCTTTGTGTAAATGGTCAAAGTATCCATCATTAGTGAGTCTCAATATCTTCACCTTTTTTAAAGGGAGTTTATAAATGGTTACCTAATGTGATTTTTTTTAAAGGAACAGCAAAGGTAGTGGAGGGGCACACATACACTGCATAAACATCACAGGTAATGTATTTCTCCCCTTGCCCACACACACACACACAGGTAACACACATTCCAGGCCATTGCTGTTTCCCAGGGTTACCCTCTTCCCTGTTTCTTTCTGAATCTGTGCCCCCAGGCAACTATTCCAGAACAAAACTCTTTTATATTCCTCACTCAGTACTCTACTAAAAAATCATTTGTTTTATTCCACTTTGTACAATAAAATATTCTCTATCTTTTGCAAATGATCTAATAATATGAAATGTATAATAAGAAAATGTACGTTCAGGTTAGTCAACTGATGGCAGAGAAATGAAGGATTGCAGTAGGCAGCTGAAAATGGATGAGGAAGACAGTTTTTGATACAAAGCTGGATTGTCAAGTAATGTAGTTCATTAAAAGTGAGATCATATGGCAAAGCAGGGGGTTTATCTTCAACAACTCCTAAGTTTGCCAGGGTCTGTGCTGAGCCGGACATAGTTTGGTTTATCCATGACTGTATTCAGAAAGTACAAACATAATCTTAACAAAAATTTCAGGGAATTTTACAGTGATAATTCACAGTATCTACACTGACAAAATGAGAAATATATCAATAATACCACTGTTAAATTAGAAACAAGTGTAGTGATCGTGAAAACCATCCTCAATGTCCACATACAATTTAAAGACGAACTGATCCATGAAGGTAGAAATAGAAGCACACAGTAAATTAAATGTCCTCTTTCCACAGATGAAACACCCAGAAAAAATAACAGAAGAAAATCTAACTGCATTGATGGAATTTATTCTCCTGGGCTTTGTTGAAGTTCCCCATCTCCAGGGGTTTCTATTTGGATTATTCTTAATCATCTATATCATTATCTTGATAAGCAATGGCACCATATTTCTAATAACAAAACTGGACCCTGCTCTCCAGTCTCCCATGTATTTTTTTCTAGGCAGTTTTTCCTTTTTGGAAATCTGCTATGTATCCGTTACACTCCCAAGAATGCTCACCAATCTTTGGACCCAAAGAAGAGCAATATCTTTTGTTGCCTGTGCTACACAGATGTTTTGGGTACATATGATGGGAGCAACTGAGTGTTTCCTTCTGGCTGTAATGGCCTATGACCGTTATGTGGCCATTTGTAACCCTCTGCACTACCCCCTAGTTATGAACCACAAGGTCTGTGTCCAGCTGGTAGCTGGCTCCTGGGTCAGTGCGGTTCCAGTCCAAATAGGGCAGACATTCCAGATATTCTCTCTGCCCTTTTGTGGTTCTAACCTCATCAACCACTTCTTCTGTGACATCCCCCCGGTACTCAAGTTGACCTGTGGGAATACCTCTGTAAATGAAATGATGGTCTACATAGCTGCTGTGTTGTTTGTCATGGTTCCATTTCTACTGATTCTTCTCTCCTACGGCAAAATCATCTCTACGATTCTCAAATTGCCATCCACCAGAGGTCAGGCCAAAGCCTTCTCCACCTGCTCATCTCACCTTATAGTTGTGGCACTCTTCTTTGGATCAACCATTATCACATATTTAAGACCCAAGACTCAAGACTCAGCAGGAACTGGCAAAGTGCTTTCTCTTTTCTACACTATCATAATTCCCTTATTTAACCCCATGATATACAGTCTAAGGAACAAGGATGTCATAATGGCACTGCAAAAACTGCTATGTAAATAATTTACTTCATTTCAAAGTGAAACCATTTACAGCAATTGATGTCTCATAGGTGTTTAATATACTTTCAACAGCTATGTATCGTAAACTCAATTTATCCATTTCCAAAGTAAATGCTACTTATAACATTGAAAGCCTTTTCTTTCTTCTGTTATACAGTTATGTATGTGTCCACAAGTAGCACGTCACTTTGTCAGGAGCTGTATAATTTTATTGTGAAATTTCCTCTTTGGTAAAAACTTTTGACGAGATTCAATGGAACAGACTCAAGTGTAATGTAGTCTCTGTTATAGCACATATTGGAAATCACTTCCATAGAGTTGTCACAGCCATTTTTAAAACCAGGTTGGTGATGGAACATTAATTAAAATCATATATATATATATATATATATATATATATATATATCGGCTTAGCCATGATTCTACAGATAATCTTTGTTTTAGAGAAAAATGCACTTTTTGTTACGAATGTGGTTTTATAAATAAATGATGTTGGTACAATGATACTAGGGAATATTAGGCTATATGTGTATATCAAATTAAATATTTTACATAATATAATCCATTCGTATAATAAAACAATCATTTTTACAATATTTGCATATAATAAGGAGAGATTAGATGTAGTGATGGAAATGTCCACAAGTTATTATTTTAAGTATATTTTCTAGAGATGATACCTGGAATAGGAAAACTAGGGAAAAAGAAATAAATATTTATAAAAGTACCTCCTATAGAAACACAGATATTACACAGATACCTTGCATATGACATAGAAACGCATATTAGAAATGATCGATAAAGATATAATCATCAATTTTAATTATGGAAAAATCTGAGTAAATCATTCTATTATTTTTTTTTGTTTTACTGAAATTTTACACTTTAATACAATAAACCTGAGATATTTATGTAATTGTATAAAGCAAACAATACATTCGTATTCATTATGAATAAGGAAAATCACAAAGGTTAGTGATGTATGCTATTTCTCTATTTATATTTTTTCAAACTTTCATGCTCATCTAATGAATGCTTCACATAGAGACAAAACCGATCTCCAGTACCAGGAACAATCCTCAAATCATAAAAGAAAGAAAAATGTAAGCAAGTATTGAATCGATAAAAGGGTTCTCAGTGTTGACAAATTAGAAAGATAATTAGCAATATAAAAATTATACAGGCAATGACAAATATGAGTTTTTGGTCTTTGAAATAACAAAAAGAAACAAATAAAATTTGCATGATTATCAGAGATTACAATAGTGGTAAATTCATAAATTGGGCACATGTCTCTTGTTCAGTACCCCAAAAAAATGCATTACAATGTTTTTGTGTACTTGCTTGCAAAAATAATTTAAACAAATCCAGAAATGACAAAGAAAAAGAAATTAAAAACCTAAAACACTTAAAATGTTAACTGTTGAAACACTAACTAAGGTATATGTGAAATTAAGATCATTTAAATCTATTCAAACTTAATAGCAATAAAATAGATATGTTTTGAGGTTTCACCATCTCAACCCACTTAGGAAAATATTTTCCCTGAATAAGACAAATAATTGATCAAACAAATACTTTCTGTCCATAAAACCTGCACAGCACAACATAGAGGCAGCCCCTACTCAACTGAAGGCTATGCACCACTCTGCACATGCGTTTCATCTAACACAGGCAAGTACTGGAGGTCAGTAAGTAAACCGATGGAGTGTGCACAATAGAATGACACCGGACACAGCATATCATGTCTGCTGCTGTTATTGGAGCCAAGAGATATGAGTTTCAGTTTTGAGAAAATAATATCAATTATTTCTAAAACAAAGGTTTCTTACATATACATGCAAAAGCACATGTACTTAAACTGTTCTATGGAGGAGGAAAAAAAGCAATAATAACTAAATCTGGAAAAGTGTGAATTTTTATGTCACTTTGATTTTTGCATTGATTTTTTAAATTTATTTTAGAATGCTGTAGATCTCTGAGATTCAAGATGCAACAGATACTCACCATGTAAAGATGTATTTCAGGTCAAAATTTGCACTCAAATCAAAGTTAAATTTTAATTTTTCACTTTCTTTGTGATAGAGGAAATTAAAAATAAAATTGGTACTAAAATACTTCACAGATCATAGTACCCTAAATAAGTACAACATGTTTGTGTTAATAATTAATCAGATTAATGACTGAACATTATTTGGGCCAAACCCTTTTAATAAGCAAAATACTGCTTTATCTTTATTTATATATGCTTCTATGGCTCACTATAGAAAAGAGATATGCTGCCTTAACAGAGATTAAGTCTATGATTTCTTTCCCCTGAAACATATTTTTAGAAGTGACTTTCTTATTAAGAGTGTAGAGTTGCCCCGTTCGATTTAGCTCAGTGGTTATGGCATCGGCCCCTGGACCAGAGAGTGCCGGGTTTGGTTCCCACTAAGGGCATGTACCTCAGTTGCAGTTTGTCCCCGGGCCCGGTTGGTGTCTTTCCGGTGGCAGCCACTCAGTGTGTCTCTCTCATATTGATGTTTCTCTCTCTCTCTCTTCCTCCCTCTCTCCTTCCCGCTCTATCTGAGGGTAAATGCAAAAGTGTCCCTGGTGAGGTTTGAAAAAAAAGAACTTTAGAGTGAAGATAGTATACAACATGAGATTTCTCATTTCTTTGTCATCTTTCTTCTCTTTGTACTTTTATTTGCTTTAAAACACATACTTTTTTTCTTTCTAACCTCTATTTTCCAAACCACCTTATTCGTTGTTGGGGGGAAGACAGGTTCTATTAATCTTAAACATAAAAAGCCAAAGTGAGAGGTAACAGCATTTATTTGAGATTAAAAACAAAACAAAAGTAGTTATTTGAGTAGCACAGATTCACGCAGAAACCCCAATAGTGTTTGGGTTATGAGATGCAGGTAAGGGGTAGTGATGTAAAACAGAAGTGAAATAGTTACAGGAATAGAAATATATATAAATTTTGAGTTAGAGTTATACTTTCCTTACTCCAAAATTATAAAAACCTTCTTTTCATAGAATATTTCTATAATTTCCACTCTAAAATCTTTAAAGGTGCATTACTTGGAGTTATTCTCGCTGCAGCATAAAGTATTTTTAAAAGTTTATTCTTTTTTTCTCGAAGACTGCTAAATTGTCCCAATCGCATTTATTTCATACTTCCATAATTAGCCCATCTGGTAAGCTCTCTTGACTAAATGATGAATTCTCACTTGGACTGGAGACTTTTTCTGGGATTTATACTCCGTGGCATCCGCGGATCTCTGTCTCTGAGCACGACCTGTGCTGTGCAGCTATGAGGCTCAGGAAGCCAGTGCAGCTGGGCTGCTCCTCGGTGCGCATGCGCCCTGGCTGTCCATCTCTCAGCACCACTGTGTGCACATGGGTTCGCCTGGGGCCTCCCACAGCTCACTCCTCTCTGGGTTTCCTCTATGGCAAGGGGCTCCTGATACTTTGTGATAAACATTCCTAGTCACCCTCCGGTATCACACGACTGTAGGGGTTCCTGTCCTTGCACATGTTTTCCCTTCATAAGCATAAACCCTCAGAAATCACTGTTTACTAAATAATGTGAAGCAACATCTTATTTTTGTCATAGAAATTGATTCCAAGCCAAGATCCTTTAACAATGAAAGTGTTTTTAAAAATGCATCCCAGAATTGTTTGCTTGGGATCTTTTCTATCATCTCAGCTGGACTTAGGCCAGATACTCATTTTATTAGAAGTTTGAAACTGTAATTAAAAGTTTTATTGTGTTAGGTGGAAGAGATCCCTGGGGTAGACATGACAACTTTTATTTAAAGAACACCTTAAATATATAAAGAACAGAATACTTGAAAGGTGGCTTGGATATCTTTGAGGAAACAAGTATTTTACCCACATTCATTTAAATATTAAACCCTCTATTGTAAGAAAAATCAACAACATCCCAAATTAAAAAGGTAAGTATGAACTACTGTATAAGATATTAAGCTTTAGTTCATATTTTTAAATTTTAAATTATTGTTTAAATTATAGTAGAAAATTTATCTTCATATTAAAGCAACTCCTACATATTCTAATCCTATTAAATAAAATTTACAATGAAATGATAAATCATGATATTAAATCATTTTGAAATACTTAAAACTGTAATATTGAAGAATATTTTTGAGGTATAGGTAAAATTATAGAAAACTTCCTTTTAAGCCAACATGTAACGAATAAGTATAATATTTATGTATTCACCTTGATATTTTAATAGAAAAATTAATATAAAACAACCCGTAGAATAAACGACAACAACCATTAAGAAATGCAAAGAACATTTATTTCACAGAAAAAAACAATGAAATTAAGGATGTTTTAATGTAATAGAAATTAAGGACTTTTGAACATATAGAAATGTCTAAGTTTTATATGGTGTTTTATTAATTTCAGGATTTAATATCATATTTTATATCAAATATATAAATACAGCTGAAGCTGGGGTAGCTTCCTATATCTAACAACTTCGAATATTGTACACATTCCCTTTATTATTTGAATTTGTTCAAGAAATGGAGACTGGAATTTAAAATAAAACGATTATACATTGAATTTTATTTCCCTTGATTAATAAGAACTTAAACATTTACAAGAAAAGAGAGCAAAATAGATACGTTTGTTAGAGCACAAAAGTAAACCTCTGCTTTTTCTACCTTGCTCCCCTCTCAAGAAAAACATCCATACATCTTACACACTTCGTGTTATAGATTTATGCCTTCATCATCAAAAATTAGGTTTGCATAGTTACACATTATATATATTTTTGGCACCAGAAGTCATTTTATTCAAGGAATAAGGGTTAAATTATTTATATTAAATGCTTCCATTAATAAATGTGATCCATAATAATTGGAATTTTATTACATTGTACATTTACCTTTTTCTCCATTTTAAGAATAATGATTTTACTTAAACAGTGTTTGGTGTCTTACTTAGTGTTGGAATAAGGCATTTTCTAAGATCTATATTGTTCCCAAATATAAAATGTCACAGTCCTTGCTTCTTGAATCATTTAGTGATAATAAAAGAAAGGCATTAAAAGGACGTAGCCAGATTGCAACAGTGTGGGCTGGACAATGTGTAATGTTAGTGTTACGTCTGCAGATTAGAGTATAAGCCAAAAAACTGGCAAAGAATTAATAGAGACTTATAAAACAATTTGATGATTGCTTAAGATCTCAGTCCTTTCTCACATTAAACATGTGATACAAAGAAATAGTAAATTGCCATGGCCAGTTTGGCTCAGCAGTTAGAGTGTCAGCCTGTGATCCAGAGAGACCTGGGTTCGGTTCCTGCTAAGGGCACATACCTCCTTTGCAGTTTGTCCCCGGCCCTGGTTGGGTCGTGAGGGAGGCAGCCACTCGATGTGTCCCTTTCTCATCGATTCTTCTCTCTCTCTCTTCCTCTCCCTCCTTTCCACTCTATCTGAGTAATAAGTAGAAAAATGGCCTCGGTCGAGGATTGAAAATAAAAGAAAAAGAAATAGTAAATTGGAGGATATTTTTTTTATGCAGCTTAAAATAGAGAGTAAGGTTTAGAAAAATAAAAATTAGTTTGTAATAACAATAACAGCTAGAATTTAGAAATATTTGTATAAATGCTGGGATTTCTTTAACTTGCTTTGGATATAGTAAATGAATTCATTCATGTAACAATCCTAAGTATTTATAGGTTTGTTAGCCAATTTCAAACTGAAGTGAACGGGGCAATTAAACAACTTGCATGAGGTCACACAGCTAGCAAGGGGGAAGCTATAATTCAAACCCTGTCTATCTTGGGAGGAATATGTTGCTTATCCAAGACACCATAGTTACACTGTGTTTGGTGGACATGATTCAAACACACCAGGACAAGAAATGAAAGGCAGGGCTGGGTCCAATCTTTAGTCAAGAGATACTTGTGATGCAATATCTAAGGAAGAACATACTTTCAGGATTGTATGATGCAGAATTAGCCTGTCCTGAAAAAGAGTGAGTGCCTCTTAAGTGTTGTACCCATGGGGTGTCACTACCTTACTCTAGTCTTGGCCCCAATGAAAGAAAAGAATGGAAAAACTTACCACCACCAAGAAACTTAATAATTTATTAAGTATAATTTTGCTAAGCAATGTGTTATACAACCTGGGGACTAAAAATTAAAGAATATAATATCAGCCCTGGCTGTTTTGGCTCAGCGGTTAGAACGTTGACCCATAGACCGGAGAGTCCAGGGTTTGGTTCCCAATAAGGGCACGTATCTTGGTTGCAGTTTGTCCCTGGCCCTGGTTGGGATTGTTTGGGTGGCAAACACTCGATGTGTCTCTCTCACATCGATGTTTCTCTCTCTCTCCTTCCTGCTCTATATGAAGATAAATGCAAAAAATATCCTCAGGTAAAGATAAAAAAAAATGAAGAAAAAATAATAATAAGTGAAAAAATGTAATATCATATTTATAATTATAATTATAAAACCATAATTAATGAACAGGTTAAAACTGATAGGCAATTGTAATAATATGATTTTATTTGATTATCACAAATAAGAAAACAAACTTTTGAAAAAGTGATCAATTTCTTTATTTCACACAGATTTTGGAGTTAAGATTCAAACTCAAGTCCAATAAATTTAAAAACCTACAATCATAACACCTTTGTATAAATGGTCAAAGTACCCATCATTAGTGAGTCTCAATATCTTCACCTTTTTTTTTTTTTTTTTTTTTTTTTTATCCTCACCCGAGGACATTTTTCCATTTTTTGTTCAGGTAGAGTGGGAGGGAGAGAGAGGAACAGAGAGAGAGAGAAACATCGATGTGAAAGGAACACATCGAGTGGCTGCCACCTGCACAACCGACCAGGGCCGGGGACAAACTGCAGCCGAGGCACGCGCCCTTAGCGGGAACCGAACCCGGGTCTCTCAGGACCGCAGGCCGACGCTCTAACTGCTGAGCCAAACCGGCCAGGGCTCTTCACCTATTTTAAAGGGAGTTTATAAATGGTTAGTTAAAGCTTTCTTGTTTTTTAAGGAACAACAAAAGTAGTGGAGAGGCAAAAAACACCACATAAGCTTCACAGGCAATGAATTTCTCCCCCTGCCCACACACATACACACAGGTAACACACATTCCAGGCCATTCCTGTTTCCCAGGGTTTTCCTCTTTTCTATTTGTGTTTGAATGTGTGTTCCCAGGCACCATTTCCTGAATAACACTCCCTTATATTCCCCAATCAGTAGTCTACTAAAAAATCATTTGTTTTATTCCACTTTGTACACTAAAATATTCTCTGTCTTTTGTAAATGACCTAATAATATGAAATGTATAATAAGAAAATGTACGTTCAGGATAGTCGAGTGATGGCAGAGAAATGAAGGATTGCAGTAGGCAGTTGAAAATGGATGAGGAAGACAGTTTTTGATACAGAGCTGGATTGTCAAGAAATGTGGTTCATTAAAAGTCAGATCATATGGCAAAGCAGGGGTTTATCTTCAACGACTCCCAAGTTTGCCAGGGTCTGTGCTGAGCAGGACATAGTTTGGTTTATCCATGACTGTATTTAGAAAGTACAAACATGATCTTAACAAAAATTTCAGGGAACTTTACAGTGATAATTCACAGTATCTACACTGACAAGATGAGAAATATATCAATAATACCACTGTTAAATTAGAAACAAGTGTAGTGATCGTGAAAACCATCCTCAATGTCCACATACAATTTAAAGACGAACTGATCCATGAAGGTAGAAATAGAAGCACACAGTAAATTAAATGTCCTCTTTCCACAGATGAAACACCCAGAAAAAATAACAGAAGAAAATCTAACTGCATTGATGGAATTTATTCTCCTGGACTTTGCTGAAGTTCCCCATCTCCAGGGGTTTCTATTTGGATTATTCTTAATCATCTATATCATTATCTTGATAAGCAATGGCACCATATTTCTAATAACAAAACTGGACCCTGCTCTCCAGTCTCCCATGTATTTTTTTCTAGGCAATTTTTCCTTTTTGGAAATCTGCTATGTATCCGTTACGCTCCCTAGAATGCTCACCAATCTTTGGACCCAGAGAAGAGCAATATCTTTTGTTGCCTGTGCTACACAGATGTGTTGGGTACATATGCTGGGAGCAACTGAGTGTTTCCTTTTGGCTGTAATGGCCTATGACCGTTATGTGGCCATTTGTAACCCTCTGCACTACCCCCTAGTTATGAACCACAAGGTCTGTGTCCAGCTGGTAGCTGGCTCCTGGGTCAGTGCGGTTCCAGTCCAAATAGGGCAGACATTCCAGATATTCTCTCTGCCCTTTTGTGGTTCTAACCTCATCAACCACTTCTTCTGTGACATCCCCCCAGTACTCAAGTTGACCTGTGGGAATACCTCTGTAAATGAAATGATGGTCTACATAGTTGCTGTGTTGTTTGTCATGGTTCCATTTCTACTGATTCTTCTCTCCTACGGCAAAATCATCTCTACGATTCTCAAATTGCCATCCACCAGAGGTCAGGCCAAAGCCTTCTTCACCTGTTCATCTCACCTTATAGTTGTGGCACTCTTCTTTGGATCAGCCATTATCACATATTTGAGACCCAAGACCCAAGACTCAGCAGGAACCAACAAAGTGCTTTCTCTCTTCTACACTATCATAATTCCCTTATTTAACCCCATGATATACAGTCTAAGGAACAAGGATGTCATTATGGCACTGCAAAATCTGCTATGTAAATAATTCACTTCATTTCAAAATGAAACCTTTACAGCAATTGATGTCTCATAGGTGTTTAATATACTTTCAACAGCTATGTATCGTAAACTCAATTTATCCATTTCCAAAGTAAATGCTACTTATAACATTGAGAGGCTTTTCTTTCTTCTGTTATACAGTTATGTATGTGTCCACAAGTAGCACATCACTTTTTCAAGAGCTGTATAATTTTTATTGTGAAATTTCCTCCTCGGTAAATTCTTTTGACAAGATTCAATGGAATAGACTCATGTGTAATGTAGTCTCTGTTATAGCACATATTGGAAATCACTTCCATAGAGTTGCCACAGCCATTTTTAAAACCAGGTTGGTAATGGAACATTAATTAAAATTATATATATATATATATATATATATATATATATATACACACACACAAACACACACACATATATATCGGCTTAGCAATGATTCTACAGATAATCTTTATTTTAGAGAAAAATGCACCTTTTGTTAGGAATGTGGTTTTATAAATAAATGATGTTGGTACAATGATAGTAATGAATATTAGATTATGTGTGTATATCACATTAAATATTTTACATAATATAATCTATTGATATAATAAAACAATCATTATTACAATATTTGCATATAATAAGGATTAGATGTAGGGATGGGAATGGCCACAAGTTATTATTTTAAGTATATTTTCTAGAGATGATTGCTGGAATACGAAAACTAGAGAAAAAGAAATAAATATTTATAAAAGTACCTCCTATAGAAACACAGATATCACACACATACCTTGCATACGACATAGAAACGCATATTAGAAATGATCAATAAAGATATAATCATCAATTTTAATTATGAAGATATCAGAGTAAATCATTCTATTATTTTGTTTTACTGAAATTTTGCAGTTTAATACAATAAACCTGAGATACTTATGTAATCGTATAAAGCAAACAATACATTTGTATTCATTATGAATAAGGAAAATCTCAAAGGTTAGTGATGTGTGCTATTTCTCCATTTACATTTTTCAAACTTTCATGCTCATCTAATGAATGCTTCACATAGACAGACAACAGATCTACAGTACCAGGAACAATCTTCATATCAAAAAAGAAAGAAAAATATAAGCAAGTATTGAATCGATGAAAGGGTTCTCAATGTTGACAAATCAGAAACATAATTACCAATATAAAAATTATACAAGCAATGACAAATATGAGTTTTTGGTCTTTGAAATATCAAAAAGAAACAAATAAAATTTGCATGATTATCAGAGTTTACAATAGTGGTAAATTCATAAATTGGGCATATGTCTCTTGTTCAGTACCAAAAAAAATACATTACAATGTTTTTGTGTACTTACTGAAAAAATAATTTAAACAAATTCATAAAAGACAAAGAAAAAGAAATTAAAAACCTAAGACACTTAAAATATTAACCTTTGAAACACTAACTAAGGTATATGTGAAATTAATTAAGATCATTTAAATCTATTCAAACTTAATAGCAATAAAATAGATACGTTTTGAGATTTCAACATTTCAACCCACTTAGGAAAATATTTTCCCTGAATAAGACAAAAAATTGATCAAACAAATACTTTCTGTCCATAAAACCTGCACAGCACAACATAGAGGCAGCCCCTACTCAACTGAAGGCTATGTACCACTCTGCACATGCGTTTCATCTAACACAGGCAAGTACTGGAGGTCAGTAAGTAAACCGATGGAATCTGCACAATAGAATGACACTGGACACAGCATATCATAATGTCTGCTGCTGTTATTGTAGCCAAGAGACATGAGTTTCAGTTTTGAGAAAATATCAATTATTTCTAAAACAAAGGTTTCTTACATATACATGCAAAAGCACATACATGTACTTAAACTGTTCTGTGGAGCAGGAAAAAAAGCAATAATAACTAAATCTGGAAAAGTATGAATTTTTATGTCACTTTGATTTTTGTATTGATATTTTTTATTTATTTTAGAATGCTGTAGATCTCTGAGATTCAAGATGCAACAGATACTCACCATGTAAAGAAGATGTAATTAAGGTCAAATTTTGCACTCAAATCAAACTAAAATTTTAATTTTTCACTTTCTTTATGATGCAGGAAATTGAAAACAAAATTGATACTAAAACAGTTCACAGATCATAGAACCCTAAATAAGTACAACATGTTTGTGTTAATAATTAATCAGATAAATGACTGAACATTATTTGGACCAAATCCCTTTTAATAAGCAAAATACTGGTTTATCTTTATTTATATATGCTTCTATGGCTCACTATAGAAAAAGAGATATGCTGCCTTAACAGAGTTTAAGTCTATGATTTTTTTCCCCTGAAACATATTTTTAGAAGTGACTTTCTTATTAAGAATGTAGAGTTGCCCTGTTCGATTTAGTTCAGTGGTTATAGCATCGGCCTGTGGACCAGAGAGTCCCTGGTTTGGTTCCCACTAAGGACATGTACCTCAGTTGCAGTTTGTCCCCGGCCCGGTTGGGTGGTGTGGGTGACAGCCACTCAATGTGTCTCTCTCATATTGATGTTTCTCTCTCTCTCTTCCTCCCTCTCTCCTTCCTCTATCTGAAGGTAAATGCAAAAGTGTTCCAGGTTGGGATTGAAAAAAAAAAAGAATGGTAGAGTTAAGGTAGTATACAACATGAGATTTCTCATTCCTTTGTCATCTTTTTTCTCTTTGTACTTTTATTTGCTTTAAAACACATACTTTCTTTCTAACCTCTATTTTCCAAACCACCTTATTCGTTGCTGGGGTGAAGACAGGTTCTATTAATCTTAAACATAAAAAGCCAAAGTGAGAGGTAACAGCATTTATTTGAGATTAAAAACAAATCAAAAATAGCAATTTGGGTAGCACAGATTCAGGTAGAAACCCAAATAGTGTTTGGGATATGAGATGCAGGTAAGGGGTACTGATGTAAAACGGAAATGAAATAGTTACATGAATAGAAATATATATATAAATTTTGAGTTAGATTTAAACTTTCCTTTCTCCAAAATTATAAAAACCTATTTTTTCATAGAATATTTCTATAATTTCCACTCTCTAAAATCTTTAAAGGTGCATTACTTGGAGTTATTCTCGCTGCAGCATAAAGTATTTTAAAAATTTTATTCTTTTTTTCTCGAAGACTGCTAAATTGTCCCAAACGCATTTGTTTTATACTTCCATAATTAGCGCATCTGGTAAGCTCACTTGACTAAATGATAAATTCTCACTTGGACTGGAGTCTTTTTCTGGGATTTATACTCCGTGGCATCCGCGGCTCTCTCTCTCTGAGCACGACCTGTGCTGTGCAGCTATGAGGCTCAGGAAGCCAGTGCAGCTGAGCTGCTTCTCAGTGCGCATGCGCCCTGGCTGTCCATCTCTCAGCACCACTGTGTGCACATGGGTTCGCCTGGGGCCTCCCACCGCTCACTCCTCTCTGGGTTTCCTCTATGGCAAGGGGCTCCTGATACTTTGTGATAAACTTTCCTAGTTGCTCTCCAGTATCACAGGACTCTAGGGGTTCCTGTCCTTGCACATGTTTTCCCTTCATAAGCATAAACCCTCAGAAATCACTGTTTACTAAATAATGTGAAGCAACATCTTATTTTTGTCATAGAAATTGATTCCCAGCCAAGATTCTTTAACAATAAAAGTGTTTTTAAAAATGCGTCCCAGAATTGTTTGCTTGGCATCTTTTCTATCATCTCAGCTGGACTTAGGCCAGATACTCATTTTATTAGAAGTTTGAAAGTATAATTAAAACTTTTATTCTGTTAGGTGGAAGAGTTCCCTGGGGTAGACATGACAACTTTTATTTAAAGAGCACCTTATATATATAAAGAACAGAATACTTGAAAGGTGGCTTGGCTATCTTTGAGGAAACAAGTATTTCACCTACATTCATTTAAATATTAAACTCTCTATTGAAAGAAAAATCAACAACATCCCAAATTAAAAGGTAAATATGAACTACTTTATAAGATATTAAGCTTTAGTTCATATTTTTAAATTTTAAATTATTATTGAAATTATAGTAATATATTTATCTTCATATTAAAGCAACTCCTACATATTTTAATTCTACTAATTAAAATTTACAATGAAATGATAAACCATGACATTAAATCACTTTGCAATACTGAAAACTGTAATATTGAAGAATATTTTCGAGGTATAGGTAAAATTATAGAAAACTTCATTTTAAGCCAACATGTAACAAATAAGTGTAATATATATGTATTCAGCTTGATATTGTAATAGGAAATTTAAAATCAAACAATCCATGAAATGAACTATAACCATTAGGGAATCCAAAGAACACTTATTTCACAGAAAAAAATATAAAAATAAGGACATTGCAATATAATACAAATTACAGATTTTTTAACATATGAAATGTTTAAGTTTTATTAATTTCAAGGTTTAATATAATATTATGTATCAACTATGCAAATACAATTGAAGCTTGGGTCGCTTCCTATAGGTAACAACTTCGAATATTGTACACATTCCCTTCATTATTTAAATTTGTTCAAGAAATGGAAACTGGAATTTAAAATAAAACTATTATACATTAAATTTTATTTTCCTTGATTAATAAGAACTTAAACATTTACAAGAAAGAAGAGCAACATAGATACTTTTGTTAGAGCACAAAAGTAAATCTCTGCTTTTTCTACCTTGCTCTCCTCACAAGAAAAACATCCATAAATCTTATACACAGTTCATGTTATATATTTATGATTTAGTCACCAACAATTAGGTTTGTACAGTTAGACATTATATATATATTTGGCACCTGAAGTCATTTTACACAAGGAATAAGGATAAAATTATTTATATTAAATGCTGCCATTAATAAATGTGATACATAATAATTGGAATGTTGTTACATTTTACATTTACCTTTTTCTCCCTTTAAGAATAATGATTTCACTTAAACAGTGTTTGGGGCTTAACTTAGTGTTGAAATTAGGCATGTTCTAAGATCTATATTGTTCCCAAGTATAAAAAGTTGCAGTCCTTGCTTCTTGGATCATTTGGTGAGAGTAAAAGAAAAGACATTAAAAGGAAGTAGCCAGATTGCAACAGTGTGGGCTGAACAGTGATGTGTAATGTTGGTGTTATGTCCACAGATTAGAGTATAAGCAAAAAAATTGGCAGAAAATTCATAGAGAATTGGATAACAATTTGATGATTGCTTAACATCTCAATCCTTTCACACATTAAACATGTGCTACAAAGAAATAGTAAATTGGAGGGTATTTTTTAGTGCTGCTTAAAACAGAGAGTGAAGTTCAGAAAAATAAAAATTACTTTCTAATAACAAAAACAGCTAAAATTTAGAAATATTTGTATAAATGCTGAGATTTCTTTAACTTGCTTTGGATATAGTAAATGAATTTTTTGTGTAACAATCTTAAGTATTTATACATTTCGAACTGAAGTGAACAGGGCAATTAAACAACTTGCATGAGATCACACAGCTAGCAAGGGGGAAGTTATAATTCAAATCCTGTCCATCTTGGGAGGAATATGTTGCTTATCCAAGACACCATAGTTACACTGTGTTTGGTGGACATGATTCAAACACACCAGGACAAGAAATGAAAGGCAAGGCTGGGTCCAATCTTTAGTCAAGAGATGCTTGCGATGCAATATCTAAGGAAGAACATACTTTCAGGATTGTATGATGCAGAATCAGCCAGTCCTGAAAATGAGTGAGTGCCTCATAAGTGTTGTACCCATGGGGTGTCACTACCTTACTCTAGTCTTGGCCCCAATGAAAGAAAAGAATGGAAAAACTAATCTCCAACAAGAAACTTAATACTTCCTTAAGTACAGTTTTGCTAAGCAATGTGTTATACAACCTGGAGACTAAAGATTAAAGAATATAATATCATATTCACAATTATAATTATATAACCATAACTAATAAACAGATTAAAATTGATAGGAAATTGTACCAATATGGTTATATTTAATTATCACAAATAAGGAAACAAACTTTTAAAATGTGATCAATTTCTTTATTTCACACATATTTTGGAGTTAAGATTCAAACTCAAGTCCAATAAATTAAAAAACCTAGCAATCATAAAACATTTGTGTAATTGGTCGAAGTACCCATCGCTAGTGAGTCTCAATACCTTCACCTCTTTTAAAGGGAGTTTACAAATGGTTACCTAATGTAATTTTTTTTTTAAGAAAAAGCAAAGGTAGTGGAGGGGCACACATATACTGCATAAACATCACAGGAAATGTATTTCTCCCCTTACCCCACACATACACATAGGTTACACACATTCCAGGCCATTCCTGTTTCCCAGGGTTACCCTCTTGCCTGTTTCTCTCTGAATCTGTGTCCCCAGGCAACTATTCCAGAACATGACTCTTTTATATTCCTCACTCAGTAGTCTACTAAAAAATCATTTGTTTTATCCCATTTTGTATAATAAAATATTCTCTCTAACTTTTGTAAATGATGTAATTACATGAAATGCATAATAAGGACACGTATGTTCAGGATAGTCGAGTGATGGCAGAGAAATGAAGGATTGCAGTAGGCAGTTGAAAATGGATGAGGAAGACAGTTTTTGATACAGAGCTGGATTGTCAAGAAATGTGGTTCATTAAAAGTGAGATCATATGGCAAGCAGAGGGTTCATTTTCAACAATTCCCAAGTTTTCCAGTGTCTGTGCTGAGCAGGACATAGTTTGGTTTATCCACGGCTGTATTCAGAAAGTACAAACATAATCGAAACAAAAACTTCAGAGAATTTTACAGTGATAATTCACAGTATCTACAATGACAAAATAAGAAATATATCTATAATACCATTCTTAAATTAAAAATAAGTGTCGTGATTATGAAAACCATCCTCAATGTCCAGATACAATTTAAGGAAGAGTAACTGATCCATGAAGGTAGAAATAGAAGCACACAGTAAATATCCTCTTTCCACAGATGAAACACCCAGAAAAAATAACAGAAGAAAATCTAACTGCATTGATGGAATTTATTCTCCTGGACTTTGCTGAAGTTCCCCATCTCCAGGGGTTTCTATTTGGATTATTCTTAATCATCTATATCATTATCTTGATAAGCAATGGCACCATATTTCTAATAACAAAACTGGACCCTGCTCTCCAGTCTCCCATGTATTTTTTTCTAGGCAATTTTTCCTTTTTGGAAATCTGCTATGTATCCGTTACCCTCCCAAGAATGCTCACCAATCTTTGGACCCAGAGAAGAGCAATATCTGTTGTTGCCTGTGCTACACAGATGTGCTGGATTCTTATGTTGGGAGCAACTGAGTGTTTCCTTTTGGCAGTAATGGCCTATGACCGTTATGTGGCCATTTGTAACCCTCTGCACTACCCCCTAGTTATGAACCACAAGGTCTGTGTCCAGCTGGTAGCTGGCTCCTGGGTCAGTGGAGTTCCAGTCCAAATAGGGCAGACATTCCAGATATTCTCTCTGCCCTTTTGTGGTTCTAACCTCATCAACCACTTCTTCTGTGACATCCCCCCGGTACTCAAGTTGACCTGTGGGAATACCTCTGTAAATGAAATGATGGTCTACATAGTTGCTGTGTTGTTTGTCATGGTTCCATTTCTACTGATTCTTCTCTCCTATGGCAAAATCATCTCTACGATTCTCAAATTGCCATCCACCAGAAGTCAGGCCAAAGCCTTCTCCACCTGCTCATCTCACCTTATAGTTGTGGCACTCTTCTTTGGATCAGCCATTATCACATATTTGAGACCCAAGACCCAAGACTCAGCAGGAACCGACAAAGTGCTTTCTCTCTTCTACACTATCTTAACTGCCTTATTTAACCCCATGATATACAGTCTAAGGAACAAGGATGTCATTATGGCACTGCAAAAACTGCTATGTAAATAATTTACTTCATTTCAAAATGAAACCATTTATAGCAATTGATGTCTCATAGGTGTTTATTATACTTTCAACAGCTATGTATCGTAAACTCAATTTATCCATTTCCAAAGTAAATGCTACTTATAACTTTGAGAGGCTTTTCTTTCTTCTGTTATACCGTTATGTATGTGTCCACAAGTAGCACGTCACTCTCTCGGGAGTTGTATAATTTTATTGTAAAATGTTCCCCCTCGGTAAGAAGTTTTGACGAGATTCAATGGTATAGACTCCAGTGTAATGTAGTGTCTGTTATAGCACATATTGGAAATCATGTCACTCATTTCCACAGAGTTGTCACAACCATTTTAAAAACCAGGTTGGTTGAGTTGTATGAGTACTCTATATATTTTGGAAATTAACCCCTTATCTGATGTATCATTGACAATGATGTTCTCCTATGCTGTAGGTTGCCTTTCCATTTTGATGGTTGTTTCTTTTGCTGTGCAGAAGCTTTTCAGTTTGATGTAGTCCCATGTGTTCAGTTTTTTCATAGTTTCTGTTACTTTAGGTGATGTATCAGTGAAAATTCTGCTGCATATGATGTCCGAAATATTGTTGCGTACATTTTCTTCCAGAATTTTATGGATTCACGGGTCAGTTTTTTTAAGTCTTTTATTCATTTTGAGTTTATTTTTGTGTGGTGTAAGTTGATGGTCTAGTTTCATTTTTTTGCATGTAGGTGTCCAAATTTCCCAACAGCATTTATTAAAGAGGCTGTCTTTACTCCACTGTATGCTCTTGCCACCTTTGTCATATATTAATTGGGCATATTGCCTTGGGTCCATTTCTGGTTTTATATTCTGTTCCACTGGCTTATATGCCTGTTCTTGTGCCAGTGCCAGGCTGTTTTGATGACAGTAGCTTTGTAGTATAACCTGATATCTTGTATTGTGATCCCACCTACTTTGTCCTTCTTTTTCAAGATTGCTGTGGCTATTCGGGGTCTTTTTTGGTTCCATATGAACTTAATTAAAAAATGGGCAGAGGAGCTGAATAGACACCTCTCCAAATAGGACATGCAAAAGGCCAAGAGACATATGAAGAAATGCTCAACATCACTAATCATCAGAGAGATGCAAATTAAAACAACAATGAGGTATCACCTCACACCTGTCAGAATGGCCGCCATCAACAAATCATCAAACAACAAGTGTTGGTGAGGGTGTGGGGAAAAGGGGACTCTAGTACACTGCTGGTGGGAATGCAGACTGGTGCAGCCACTGTGGAAAACAATATGGTGTTACCTCAAAAAATAAAAATTGAACTTCCATTTGACCCAGTGATCCCACTCCTGGGGATATACCCTAAGAAGCCTGAAACACCAATCAGAAAAAATATATGTACCCCCATGTTCATAGCAGCACTATTTACAATAGCTAAGATCTGGAAACAGCCCAAATGTCCATCAGTAGACGAATGGATAAAAAAGCTTTGGTACATATACACAATGGAGTACTATGCAGCTGTAAGAAAGAAGGACCTCTTATCCTTTAAGACAGCATGGAGGGACTGGAAAGTATTATCCTAAGTGAAACAAGCCAAGCAGAAAAAGACAAATACCACATGATCTCACTTATATATGGAATATAATGAATATAACAATCTGAGGAATAGGGTAGACCCAGAAACACGAAAGTAGGGTACAGACTGACAACCCTCAGAAGAGGGGGTGGTGGGGGGTGGGAAGAGATAAACCACAGAACTTATATGCATGTATGCATAACCAATGGACATGAACAACAAAGCCATGGATGGGGTTAGGGGGGGTGGAGAGAAGGGTGTCAATGGAGTAAAAAATGAGAAACATCTGTAACAAAAATAAAATTTTTAAAAATTTTAAAAATTGAAAAATTAAACAAAATAAAACCCGGTTGGTAATGAAATCATATATATATATATATATATATATATATATATATATTCACACACACACATATATATATATATATACACACACATATATATATATCTTTAGGCTTAGCAATGATTCTACAGATAATCTTTGTTTTTGAGAAAAATGTACCTTTTTTTAGGAATATGGTTTTATAAATAAATAATGTTGGTACAATGATACTAGTGAATATTAGGCTATGTGTGTATATCAAATTAAATATTTTATATAATATAATTCATTGATAAAATAATACAATCATTATTAAAATATTTGCATATAATAAGGAGAGATTAGATGTAGTGATGGGAATATGCACAATTTATTATTTTAAGTATATATTTTCTAGAGATGATAGTTGGAATAGGAACACTAGGGAAAAAGAAATAAATATTTATAAAAGTACCTCCTATAGAAACACAGATATCACACACATATGTTGCATACGACATAGAAACACATGTTAGAAATGATCAATAAAGATATAATCATCAATTTTAATCATGGAGATCTCAGAGTAAATCATTCTATTATTTTTTTTGTTTTACTGAAATTTTGCAGTTTAATATAATAAACCTGAGATATTTATGTAATCATATAAAGCAAACAATAAATTTGTATTCATTATGAATAAGGAAAATCACAAAGGTTAGTGATGTGTGCTATTTCTCTATTTATATTTTTTCAAATTTCCATGCTCATCTAATGAATGCTTCACATAGACAGACAACAGATCTGCAGCACCAGGACCTGTCACCCACACTCAAAGTTAAAAACAATGTGGTGAAGCTTGCAACGTTCTTCAAGTTTTTGTCCTATTAAAAATGTCAATTTTGCTCACATTTATATGGGCCCGACTTACTCCATGCACGTAGGCAAGAGTATTACTTTCTCCCTGGTAGAAAACAGCCAGATAATGTATGGAAAACCCTGATGATAAACCTAAGAAGGAAAATCGACCTTGGCTGAGAGCAACGCAAGCTATAATGAATCACCAAGAATCTCAGATAATACAGCTCCCAGAAGCTATAAAAATATAATGGAAATTATTACACTCAGGGGAAGAATAAAATAAAGAAAAATGTAATAACAATAAAATTCCAAGAAAATGTTCAGGCAGCAGTTGGATAAGTCCTAAAACTAGTACAGGTGGAAAGAACTGAGACAGAAATCACATAGTTCTCTCATTCTCACTGTCCTTTCCGTCTGGTATAAAAAAAATAAAAAAAATTGAAACAAGAGGTAACTCATTAAACAGGACATCATTTAAAATATTAATATTTCTAATATATATGAATGATCTATTTTTCATAGAGAAGGACAAATAAGAGTTATGTTCTTGAAGCACTATGATTTCTTTCTTTCTTTTTTTTTTTTGGTAAATAATAAAATTCCATGCAGTAAAAGCTAGGGAACAATTTCAGAAATTATTTTGTCACTAAACTAGCAACTAACAAACATATCTAAAGTTGTCACTACATTCAGTGGTAATAATGTGACATCAATGTACATACATCACTAGTTTTTAAAACATAATGAAAATGTGAAGCCACTGTCTTTTGTCATAGTTAATATTTTATATCAGTGTCAGGTGTACACCACAATGGTTAGACATTTATATAATTTACAATGCGATCCCCCTGATAAATCTAGTACCCTCCTGATACCATACACAGTTATTGCAAAATTATTGACTATATTCTTTATGCTGTACTTAACATACCAAAGACTATTTTGTGACCACTAATTCGTACTTCTCAATTTCTTCATGTTTTACTGTGCAGCTATGTTCAATGCTTTGTAAATTATAAATATCTTTATTAGCCAGATAACTTTTTGTTTCCATTATTTTGAATTGCACATTTCCCAGAATAGTTTTCTTACAGTGCTATGACTGTTCTTATTTAGAAACACAAAAACATTTATTTACATGGAGACTCATGCTTGTGTGTGCGTGTGTGTGTGCACGTCTGTGTCTGGGTGCATGTGCGTGTGCCCGTCTGCATGTGTGTGTGCGTGCTCTTCAGGAGAAGAATGTTGTTTTCCAGGACTGACATCAATTGATAACAAGGGAGGAGGTTTTCAACTGTATGTGTGAAATCTTTGCAAATTCACTAGCTTGACTTAGGGAAAGTAAAAAGTAAATGATCTTCAATTTGAAAGTGGATTTGTACCTATGGGTTCTTTGCTGAAAAATAGTATGTAGGGTATATTGGAAGTGAGTCTTCTCTCGCCTCTTTCCCTTTTTAAAAGTACATATATATTTCTGTTGTTGCTCTATCTTGCTCATGGTTTTTTGGCACTTTAGATTCAGTTGGCTCTTCAAATGTATCGCCCCTTTTAAACAGAAGGGAATAATATAGAGAAGGAATCAAGGAATGAGAGAAGAGGCTACATCAAGAGCAGACCCCACAGAGAGACTAAAGAGGATGGCGATGTGAGGGCAAAGGTGAGCTCATCAAATGTGGGTGCCTGATGCATGCAAGCCTAGAAAGATGTGGTGCTTCATTCCACAAAGAGTTTTAATGATTGCTCAGTTAGGCTCTGCATTGAATTAAATAGGTGAATAAAACGTAGTTAAAGATGTAGTGGAAAAATATGGTTGTGCCGTCTTATACACATGAATCATATCTTAGCAACCTCACATCTCAGCCTTTCATTTCTGACCCTATTAGAGTCTCAGTTACAACATTTTTACATTCCCTACAATAAAATTTTATTTGGAAAAACTGTATAATTATGATGGAGGTTTGAAATACCTTTAGTACTTTCATGGGTAGTCTGGAATAGTATGAATGGTAAATAAATTATTATCTGATTTTCCTTTCCTCAGTCATAGAAAATCCTCAGGATGCCCAAGTTTTGCATGGACTGTTGTTCCTGACCCATATGTGTCCATATTTTTGTAGCTAAAATCTTGACTATTGTCCACACTAACATCCTAGAAGATGTTTACAAGTCTATATCTTATTTTCAAAGAGTGGGTCTCCTTGCTTTCAAATTATTTAACATATAATATGGAATTTATCTAGCACATAGTAAAACAATGAAGTCATGTGCCACTTCTTCAAGAGTGAATGAGAGGAGTGTAATCCCTACAAACACACACACACAAAAGTTGCATGCTTGATCTACACCAGGAGAGAAAGGGGGTGGAGGTCTGCATTTTGGATAGGAACCCATGCTTACACCTTGAGGACTACTCCAAAGAAACAACCTATTTGATTCACTTGTAATTTAATCAAAAACTTAGTATATCGCATTTTGTGAAACAGATATATTATCTGTTGCATAGAAAGATGCGCAGAAAAACAGAAGCTCATAATCCAGTTAAGGCAATAAAAAAATTGGGCAATCACACCCAACACACATTTATTGTCATATTTACTGCAGTAGGAAATTTATGACAGTTAGGGATCAAATCACATGAAAATCATATGAGCTAATAATTCTGTTTCATTGGGAAATTGTCATAGACAAAATAATGGTCCCCCAAAGATGACTAATTCCTGGAACCGGTGATTATACTACATTACTTGACAAAATGAACATTTCAGATAAGATTAAAGTTACAGATCTTAAGATGAGATTATCTAGGTAGGCCCAATCTAATTACATGAGCCCTTAAAAATGTGAGAGGAAGAAAGAAGGGTAATTTAAAGAAATGTTATGACGAAAGAAACAGGACAGAGGAGTACTCAATTTATTACAGCTAGCTTTAAAGACTGATGGGACCATGACCTGAGGAATATGATAACTTCTAGAAGCTGAAACTATTTGGCTGACAGCCAGCAAAGAAATGAGGTTACCAGTCCTACAACCTCAAGAAAGTCCCATAAATAAACTCATGTATAGTCCATAAAGGCACCAAAAATACAGAAGAGGAAAAAATAGTCTCTTCAATAAATTGTACTGGAAAAACAGGATACCCACATGCCAAAAAATGAAATTAGATTCCTATCTTACACCACTCACAAAATTTAATTTGAAATACATTAAGGACTTCTATTCAACAACATATACAAAAATCAACTGGATTAAACTCTTAAATATCTAATAATGGGTTAATATTCAAATACATATAAAGAACTCATACAACTCAATAGAAAAAATAATCATTTTTAAAAATAGGCAAAGGACCTAAATAGACATTTTTTCCAAATAATTACAAAACACCAACAGGTATATGAAAAGATACTCAACATCATTAATCATCAAGGGGATGCAAATGAAAAACACAATGATATATCACTTTACTGGTAGGATGCACATTATCAAAAAAAGAGACATGAGATGAATGTTGGTGAATATGTGAAGAAAAAATAATCTTTTTTGGTGGGAACATGAATTGATTTAGCCGCTATGGAAAACAGTATAAAGATCCCTCAAAAAATTAAAAACAAAAAACAAAAAAAACTACTATATGATACAACAATCCCATTTCAAGATATATATCCAAAGAAAATAAAATCTCTTTGTTCTTTTTCAGACAGTTGCAAGAAATGGCTCTGGTTGACCTATGTTTGGTATATCATCCACTGCTGAGCCAATCAAATGTGGCCAGGTGTGTGCAGTCAAGGGTATATAATGGGCACTTGAAACATGGGTGATGAGAATGAAGAAAGTTCTTAGATAACTCAAGCAGGATGAGTAGAAATATTAGAAGGACTACTCTGTAAAGATATGATTGTCTAACCACCATGCTCCTCATCTACAACTAATACAGAATAATATTAAATGTAAACTCTAATTGAAAAATAAAAGCTATATCTAAATAAAAAAGCAATGTGTCATACTAATTGAGTTAAACTAAGTGGAAAATTAGGAAATCCTATGATTCTAAGATCTGAGGCAGGTTTAGTGTTAGGCTCAACTCTAAACAGTCATTCAGGGACAGGTGGATTTTTCACTGGTGACTTGCATAGCTGCTGTGGTCACTGTGGGCCAGTCGGCCAAAATGAGGAGAAGTGAAATTCCAAGAGATGTCCCCTTAGCAAGTGACTAAATCTATTGAGTAAAAAATTTTTATCTTTCCTATTTCATTGACAAGAACTAAGTCACGTGGTCATGAAAGCTGTGGGGAGAGCCTGCAAAACACATCCTGGCTGCTGTGAAAATTAATACAAACAAGAAAGAAGGAAGGAAGGAGGGAAGGAAGGAAGGAAGGAAGGAAGGAAGGAAGGAAGGAAGGAAGGAAGGACGGAAGGAAAGGAAGGAAGGAAGGAAGGAAGGAGAGTGGTAGACACATATCATTCTCTAGCCTGGTGCACACCATCACGAACACAAAAGAAAGTCAGTGAAGGAAATTAAGGAAAAACATGCCATGATTTGATTTATAGAAAAATATTATTCTTGAATGAAGACACAGAATATTAATGAAAGCAAGATGGTACTGAACATAGAGAATTGTGTTTAAGTACAACAGCTTAAAAATATTTCAAAATGTGAATAAGGAAGTCCCCATGAAAATAGGGAGAAATAAGTGGAATTAAGAAATACCCTCGCCAACACTTGTTTTTTTTATGATTTGTTGATGGCGGCCATTCTGACAGGTGTGAGGTGAAACCTCATTGTTGTTTTGATTTGCATCTCTCTGATGGTTAGTGATGATGAACATTTCTTCATATGCTTCTTAGCCATTTGTATGTCCTGTTTGGAGAGGTGTCTATTTAGTTCCTCTGCCCATTTTTTAATTGGATTCTTTGTCTTCCTTTTGTGGAGTTGTATGAGCACTCTATATGTATTGGAAATTAACCCCTTATCTGATATATCATTGGCAATTATGCTCTCCCATACAGTGGGTAGCCTTTCTGTTTTGATGATTGTATCTTTCACTGTGCAGAAGCTTTTGAGTTTGATGTAGTCCCATGTGTTCATTTTCTCCTTGTTTCTATTGCCTTAGGTGATGTGTCAGTAAAAATTCTACTGCGTATGATGTCTGAGATTTTGTTGCCCACAGTCTCCTCTAGGATTTTATGGATTCATGAGTTACATTTAAGTCTTTTATCCATTTTGAGTTTATTTTGGTGTAGGGTGTAAGTTGATGGTCTAGTTTCATTTTTCGGCAAGTAGCTGTCCAATTTTCCCAGTACCATTTATTAAAGAGGCTGTCCTTACCCCACTGTATGCTCTTGCCACCTTTGTCAAATATTAATTGAGCATATTGCCTTGGGTCCATTTCTGGGTTCTCTGTTCTGTTCCACTGGTCTATATGCCTGTTTCTTGTGCCAGTTCCAGGCTGTTTTGATTACAGTGGCTTGTAGTATAACCTGAAATCTGGTATTGTGTGTGAAGAAAAGGGGACTCTAGTACACTGCTGGTGGGAATGCAGACTGTGCAGCCACTATGGCAAACAATATAGGTGTCACCTCAAAAAATTAAAAATTGATCTTCCATTTGACCCAGTGATCCCACCTTCCATAAATATAACCTTAGAAGCATAAAACACCAATCAGAAGAATATATGTACCACCCATCTTTGTAGCAGCACTATTTACAATCGCTAAGATCTGGAAACAGCCCAAGTGCCCATCAGCAGACGAATGGATCAAAAAGCTGTGGTACATATACACAATGGAGTACTCCGCAGGCGGTAAGAAAGAAAGATCTCTTATCCTTTGAGACTACA